>NC_063048.1:36430604-36730604 GCF_018812025.1 Megalobrama amblycephala | reverse complement strand
CATTATCGATTCGTTGTGTCGCGCGACTATTACGCCTCTCAATAAGACGCGGAGATGTTTGAGTATAAAAAAGCGCGGTTGAGCACGAAGCAGAGCGGAGCAAAAATAAATAAACAGCAGAGCGGAGGTAGAGGAAAGACCATCGGAGAGTAAGCAAGTTTGTGAATATTTTAAATAAACAAGGAAAAACAAAATAATAGCGATCCATCTGTCATACAGTGTTATTGTGGCTGCGTTCAGCGCTCGTGACACGCAAGACGCGTCGCTATGGAAACATTAAAGGCAAACGTTCTAAAATAACGTCGCCTTAAACTCACTCTGGGGGGACAGTTAGAATATTTTAAACTCACGCTCGAAAGGGTTAGAGAAAATCACTCACTGCTCTTTAGCTTTAATAAGGATTTATTATATAGGCTATTAATTATATTTAATCCATAAGGAATGTTGTATGCAAGTTGTTATAAAGAATGCATATATAATTTGTTATCACTAGTTTTGTGTTAAAAACACATGAGACGGTTATACATTCATTGAAAAGAAGACATTGTGTTCTTCTTTGGGAGGAGTGGTTTTATTTAATTATAAGATAATTTTTTTTTTTATGTCACAGCAGTTAAATCTGTGTCTGTATTGCATGTTCAAATTTTAATATTATTCATATTAATAGGTTAATACAGTAGATGTTTTCTCCAGGAGTATATAATGGGTTTGGAAAATTTAGAGAAATTCTTAATGCATTACAATTTAACTAAACCCGTTAGATTTAGTCAACTAAAATCTTGTGATATTTAGTCAACTAAAACAATTCAAATGACTAAAACATGATTAAAACTGAATGGCATTTTAGTCAAAAGACTGTGACTAAAACTAAATAAAAATTTGCTGTCAGAATTAACACTGATCTGTTGTTATTTATTCTGTTCTTTGTCCCATATCGGTTATTGTTGACAAATATATTTGGGAGGGAGGGAGTGTAGTGTAGAGAAGAAGTTCTACCATATAAACAAATCCTGTTAAGTTTTCTGATTTGTATTTTTCTTTATTTAAAAAAAAAAAAAAAAGATGTATTGTTCTGACAGCTCAGGTCCCTTTCAACAAAAATATACATCTTTTTGTGCACTTTATTTAAAAAAAAACTATATATTTGGCAGATGTAAAGCATTAGTTCATTTGTTTTTTGTTTTTTATTACTTTATCAGCTCAGGGATGTTAAAAGAGCAACCTGTTTTTGCATGTTCTGAGGATTTTTTGCACTGTGAATTTGCACTGTCAGTTCTGTTTTTGAATAAAAGGTTGGAAATGAATGCCCCCCCCCCCCGATTCATCGATTAATCGTAAAAATAATCGACAGATTAATCGATTATTGAAATAATCGTTAGTTGCAGCCCTACAGTTTACCGTATCACTGTATATCAAGTGATGAAATTCAGATATGATAATGAGGGTTGGGTTTCTGACCAATCACAACAGACTGGGCCATCTGACCAATCACAGCAGAGCACAGCACTCAGAAAGGCGGGGTTTAGAGTAGAGATCGACCGATATATCAATTTACCATTATTTTCCCCCATATTTAAGCATTTTACCATAATTGGATATCGGTTTTGTAATATCAGATTTACCGATAAACGCCACCATCTTGTGGGGGTTTTGAGAATTGTGCGCAAGATTGTCATTACAGCGCATCTGAGGGGAGACGAGACAACGGCGTGCACAGGTCAAGTATTCTTACCTGCTTTGCTGTAATTAGTAAACTTTATTTAACATAACAGCCATTAATGCACAAATTAGATGTTACATAAATGCCTGAAATGTTGCTAGTTTATGCAGCTTGTCTCTAAGAAATAGAGACAAGCTCACAGAGTCACGTAAGATAATCCGTCATGTCCTGTCCAAATAAAGATGTAACTTTGCATAAATGAAATAATACAGCCATGAATGAGCACGTTGCAAATAAAAGCGCTGAATTTAATTCTTTCTCTGTTGTCTATGCTCATCATCTTCATTAATTCATGCATTTGTGACATCAGAGCAACTTACATTTGTGCTGTATTTCCAGACGTTGTGTTTATAATCAATACTTTATATCCTCCTACAGAAACAACAGCTACGACTATAGGAGATGGAAGTGCTGAAAACATGGAGATCAGGGTTATTGTGGTTCACTGAAACCAAAAACATTAAAAGAAGCATTTTCATTACTTGAAATAAAATAAACTATAACAGGTGGTTTCTCCATATAACTCACTCCAGCCGAACACGGTGATCTTCCTCATGTAGTTTGTGATGGTGACGTTCTTTCTGATGAGCCATAAGTACATATGAAGAGCTTGAATGAAGAACCAGGTGAATGTAGTCAGCATGGAGTAATGCATGAGCAGCGCTATGAAGACACACGCAGCCTTGACTTCTGTGTTGGCGATGCTCTCGTTTGACAAAAAGGATAAATCCAGGAGAAATAAAGCCACAAACATGTTGATCAAGATCTTCGTGGCCTGATTTGATTTGGCTTTCCTGTTCAAATATAAAAACAACCTGTATTTGTAACATGTATTTACGCATTTAGCAGACGCTTTTATCCAAAAGATGAACAAACGCAATTGACCCTTCGCAAAGAGTTACCCTTAGTCACTGTAGCTACGTCTGACAAAACCATGGCGCGCTCATGCCACACATCATGTTCTCACGCAGTGAAAAATACATCGCGGAGCAAAGAGGACACTGACAATGCGTCGACAGACAAGACAGAGCAGGTTACTTTTGATATAGACAAAGTCTCAGCTTTCAAGTTTTGTAATTTTTATAAAAAGAAATTTAAATAATAAATACTGTACTCTTTGTGTCGTGACAGATCGCTGTAGCGCCTCAGTTCAAGCTGCACATGAACTGATCATCTCTTCCTACTAGTTATAGCATCAAATAAACATGAATGAACATCAGAATTAATGTTGTCTCAACTACGGAAAGACGTCAGTACACACCATACACAAGTTCAAGTCCAACCGACATTAATCTACTAAGTCTCCTGTCTGCTTTGTTTGTCGGACAAAATGGTGGATTCTGTGTTATGATTGGTCAGATTGCCTGTTAATCAAACTCCCGGCGAAGGGTGAATTGGTCAAAGAACTTAAAGAGATGGTTCACCCAAAAATGATTTACTCACCATCAAGCCATCCCAGGTATATATCTTCTTTCAGTCAAACACAATCGGAGTTATGTTTAAAAAAAATATCCTGGCTCTTCCAAGCTTTATAATGCCAATGATTTTTTTTGAGGCCCAAAAAAGAGCACCCATCCATCATAAAAGTAATCCGGCTCCAGAGGGTTAATAAAGGCCTTCTGAAGCGAAGCGATGGATTTTTGTAAGATAAATATCCATATTCACAACCTTATGAACTATAATAACTGGCTTCCAGTAATGGCCGTATACGAGTTCTGGTCGAATAGTGACCTCTGACTCAACGCAAGATGTATTGATGAATGCAGAAGTGCAGAGGATAAAGCAAAACAAAACACCGGTCTTAGAATGAGAATTTTTAAAGAGAATTGTTGGAGGAGCTTGAGTTTGTTGCACAGCCCTATTTGTTTGAACTGCGAGAGGTGTCTACTCTCACCTAAGCTTACGCTACTTCTATGTCATACGCCAGAATTCGAATCTCTCATGAACGCATACATGAAAATCCCTCACCTTTCGGCGAAATTCGCCGTTTTAAACCAAAATGGCGAATTTCGGCGGGGGGCATTCATATTCAGTAAACTGCGAACAGGTGCACGTGCCAGAAGGGAGCGCGAGTGCATGGAAATATTAACGCGAAGGGCCTTGCATCACCAGTGCAGACCACCATCAGAAGCTGAAAGCATGCCTGGCCTCGGCGATTTACCTGACTGAATTTCGTGAGTGATAATAGACTTAGCTAACGTTAGCTTGGTGAATTGAGTCATTGAACACAGCAGGAGAGAATGCAACGTTAGCCAGCTAGCTAAAGCTCTGGTGGAAAATTATTAGCTAACGCTACCATTTTTGAGGGTGTAGATTTTGTTCTATCAATAAGCAGACCTGCCAACTTGTACGCAATTTGCATAGCGGATACGCATTTTGACTTCAAAGTACACTGGTACGATTTGTCACTCTAAACTACGCAAAAACCTGGTGACGCCTCTGTGCATGAGCAGTCCTCAAATCAAGAAACAGCAAAAGAAGAAGAGTTCGACCAATCATAGCGCTAGGTTCTTCCCCCAAATAGCAAGTGGGGATGATTGACAGATGCGTAAAGCCTATCATTAAAAAGGGACTGAAAATCGACACCAATAAAGATTCCCGCTCGATCCCCCTTCTACTCCCGCCGTTTGACTGATGAACAGTAGGCTACTAGTCTGGCTATCACCAGACCAAGCTCAATTTAAAATTGAACATTGGTCTGGGGAGTTTGCTATGTATTTCCTACTGCACAAGAGGCGTGATCAACGAGCATTAGTCACGCAATTGGATAGTCCTTCAACCAATCAGATCAACGATCCGGGTGACGTACTTTGCAGAGCGATGCGAAAACTCCAGACAGGTCTACCGTGTCTCAATCAGCAGCTCCCTAGTTCAGTAGTCAGGGCACTGATCAGGGAATCAGCCACATTCACTTTCATGATATACTGATTCACGACCTAGGGAACTAGGGAGCTGATTGAGACGCAGGTTTAGTTTGTATTGGTTTGTAGCATTGATCCGCGGTTTGCAGAAGCAGCAATGGCATTGAGCGATTTTTGCAGGTTGTGCAAAAAAACATGAAAGTGATCAGTATTTACACCCACTCGAGCAATTTGTTTGCTAACTAAAGAAGTCATTCAGCATCGTCGAGAGGTTAAAAGGCGACTCTGATACTGTTCTGGTTCAGTGTAAATGAACGCGGAATATAGCCGCCCTAAACTACATCATTGTCATGACAACCAAAAAGAATTCCAGTCAGCTCAGGCGGCGCGAGATTCAAGAAGCAGGGAGATGAAACATATAGAGCAAATAATACAAATATTGTCTACCAACAAGGGGCATTGAAGTAAAAGAGTCCTGTACTCACATCATGAAGCAAACCACCAAAATAACAGCAGAGAATCATTGTGTGTCATTAATCGCTGTTTGTAATCTTCCTATGAAGAGACTGTCGGATCAACGCTCTGCTACATTTCTCTCAGATAAGGTAAATGCTTAACACAATCGGCGTCACTGTGATTGTGCATTGTTATTTTGGAGAGACGGGTAGATCAGATAGAGTTTGAAAGCTGCTTGCCGTCGCTTCTCTATCGTCATCGTGTTATACCCGCCAATAGCGAGCAAGGTGGATAAGCCAGTCTGTGATTGGTTCCCGCAAAAGTGTAACAGCGCAGCAGAAATGAATGCACGGGTTTCCAGACTGAGTTGCCGAGCGAAATCAAATCGCCGGCAGATCAGGCTGGTTTTACCCAGACTAGTAGGCTACAGTAATCGCGGTACTTCTGACTCCTGAAGGTAAATGGCCTGGGCTTAATGTGGAAAGGTGAAATATTGTATTGAGTTAACTTAATCCTCTGGATTCGATGATCACACGGATCGTGTGGGTTATCTTAAAATACTCTGTCATTTATGTTCCCTCAGATTAGAGGAAGACATCATTCAGCCATGCAAATTATAAAATGCTCAAGTAATGCTGAACAATAAATCTTAATAAATTTGAAAACGCTATGGCTTAGTGATTATGAAAGTGCTGTGATTTGTGGATGACTGATCAGCTTATCGATAAGCGCGAGTCTGGAGAAACAGGGGTACATTTATTAATTCTCAGTATTGAGCAACGTAGCCTGCATGTGTTACGTTATTGTGTTAATAATAACTAAAGTACCTAATTATGTTACATATTTATTTTGTATGAAAACTAGCGCATTAGTTACTTGTGGATTAAAAAGTACCGTTAACAGAATGCTGAAGAAGAGAAAAGGGTGAGGCTGAGACATGTGGCAAAACAGCGAAAGCAGGCCATGGAGACACTGGTGGTTCAGGCAAAGAAGAAAAAACGAGATCTGGTTCTGAGAGTATTACGAACTGTAATGTAAATTGTTATCTTTGCCAATAAAATGTATTAAAATCTGAATTACATAACATTGTATTGGCTGTCAATCATGATGGAAGAGTAGGCAAGTTAAGTTACAGCATGTCCACCATCTCTTGTGGGGGTTATGCATTAAGCCATTTGTGGTGCCCTTACCACATTATGCCTCATATACTGTAAATGTTAGACCCAGTGACAGGCTGGCATGAAATGGCTTGCATAATACTTAGTAAGGAGGCCATAATAAGTTTTGACTCATGGCTGAAGTTAAGTTTCTCCAGCTCTCCCCAGGTTGGCAAAAAAGCATCTCAAAATGCATCAGATTGATGCTTTAAAATATGGAATATTTAAATTTTTCTTACAGGGGAGCATGCCCCCGGACACCCCTAGAGGGGTAATATCCTTCTCCACCTTTTTCACCTTTTTCATGTTTATGATTGATGGATGTGGATGGAGGCACTTTCTTCAGCTCATACTCGTTGGCACTTTTTTGGGCTTAAAAAATGGCACCATTCATTCCCATTAGAAAGCTTGGAAGAGGATATTTTTTAACACATCTCAGTGTGCCGAGTAGGGCGGGGCGAGAGCTGTGAGGAAACTGTGCATTGCACCGGTCTCGTATCTCTCATGGAAGAGCTCCAGAAGCATAAAAGAAGGAGCGATGTCAGTGAAGGATGAGAGAGGACCAGGCCTGGATTTTACTTTGTTTTGTTATGTTTGTGTGGCCGGCAGTTGTCCGTGAGGAACTTGCGGCATTTTACTCTCGTTTTGTTGTTTGTTTATTTGATAATTATATTAAAGTTGTGTTTAACGTTCACTGGTTCCCGCCTCCTTCTTCCCATATCAGCTAACCTTTATTACACTCCAATTGTGTTTGGCTGAAAGAAAAAAGTCATATACACCTAGAACGGCTTGAGGGTGAGTAAATTATGGGATAATTTTCATTGTTGGGTGAACTATCCCTTTAAAGTGTCAAGATATTAAACTTTAAGATACTCTACCTTAACAGGAAATGCATGAACAGAGCGACGGACAGAAAAAACATGGAGATGCCGCAGCCGATAGAAGTGATGAAGCTCAATGATTTCACATATGGTGCTGTGATGTTTTCTGGGGGAGACTGAGAAATCAGAGATATGTGAACTAATAGACTGATTGATCCGATTGATATAGTTTGATTTCATGGGGTCTTTTAAGGAAACTCTGAGAAGCTTCTCACCATCAGCACTGCAAAGAACGTCAGATGTGAACATGAGCACTTTATGAATATATTGTCGTTTTTTACTGTCGCACAGCCAGATGTCGACCATGTAAGATTTCCTTCAAAGAAAGACAGTGAGGAATTAAATGAATTATATAAAATACATTAGCAATGTTTCCCACTGGATTTTGTGAGACTGTGGTGGGTGGACATTGGTCCCTCTCGGGGGGGGTCCATGGGCATGGCCCCCCGGAGAAAAATTTAAATTTAAATGCATAAATCTGGTGCATTCTGAAAAAATTTTAAAGAAATTTGTTGTTACCTTTGTTGAATTAATTTATTTCTAGAATAATGAGTGGGGGCCTGTATCTATACATCTGTATTTGTGGAACTAATGGTCACTCTTTGATTTGTTAAACACAATCCAGAATGCACTAAACACACTACTTCATTATAGAGAAAAAAAAAAAAACAAATGAATAAAAATATATAAACATAAGCTGACCAAAAAATAAATATATAAATAAATAAAAACTAGTAGGGATGTAAGAAAATATCGATGCACGTAGGCCATGTTAAAATCCAAATACTCGGGAAACGCATTGAATCTGAGAGTTTGGTTAACTTCCCGATGTCATCCACGCTGCTTAGAAGCGTTTCGATAGAATATGTAATATGTTCTGCATGTCTCACATTTTAACAAGAGTATAAACAATCATTTTAAGGCATCTTTTATGTTTTGTGGATTGAAAAACAAATCGCGATACTCCCTAATGTGATTATTATTAATTTCATTAAATAAATTTGAGCGCTGGATGTTTTTATAGTCAAAAGATGGCGCTGTTGCACGTTGTTCAGATCAGCTCGCATTAGCGCAGATTTGTCAACCGATTGCTTATGAACTAATGCTGATCAATTATCACAAAGTTTACTTTATATTATTTATATTATATTGTGTTGTAAACGGTTGTAGCAACATAATTTTTTAATCCTTTTCTGAACTTGAATGAGCAGCAAAATAAAGTCAGGCATTTCAAAATAAGAGTTCCGCTGTATTTCAAAGTAATCAAAATCAAGCAGTATGTATATCAATTGCCCCGGTTGTTATTTGGTTACACAAACCAAATTTAATATATTTCATATATTTTCATATATTTATATTTATTTTTATTTGATTTAAAGTAAACTGTTGTAGCTTCAGGAAGGAAGGACTAAGAACATTATTTTACACATTATTCAATATAAAGATTTTACTAGCAACAGTTATTATAGTTTACTAAAACCGTTAAAAACATTTTTTATTGCATGAAATAAATGTTAATACTAAAATAAAAATCTATACAAACTGATGTTTAAAAACAACAACAACAAAAAAATAAATAAAACTTTACAAAAAATGAAAGCAGAAAATATAAAAATCTAATCGGATTCAAAATATTAACAAAAATTATAATAGTATTAAGTGAAAATAGTAACATTAATTTCCCAGAAAAGTCGCAAGATGAAAAAGCTGAAACTTTGCGATCAAAATGACTGATTTTGTGGTGGTAATTTCCAGAAATTTGCGATGTTTTTACATTTTACATTTACCATGTGTTATGTTAGATGCACAATAGTCATACATGACAATAGAACAAACAAAATGCACAAATCTTGTTTATTGTGGTGTTTTGCCCAAAACGGCTAGTCCAGTGGTGTACTAGGCTATCTAGCTTTAATAACATGATCACTTACGGTGGGAAATGTGACCAAATCAGCAATAAAATAAGAATAAACAAATTACAATAGGACAAATAAATACAACATAATGCAGATACAAACAGTGCTTTAAGTTTAAGTACTGTTTGTTTTTCCCCTGTTGTTGTTTGATTAATATTAACGACAGACAGGAGCGGGTATATATTAGGCTGCTTCCATTCTAAGCCCTATTGTAATGAGCAGATCCAACACTGAGACACGTCCCAAAATTGTTCACTCAAGACATAACCGCCAAGATGGACATTAAGGCATAATTATGTGTGTATTTGACCGTTCAAGGGCAATAAGCTAAGAAATATAATAACACATTTCGGTATGCACGCGCGAGTGCTGACAGGCGGCAAACGCATGCACAGAATCCGCAGCCAGTCGATCAGTGTGTCAGAGCCGAATTGAGTTTGTGTAGCCTATACAGCGTTTTTTTTTTCAACTCTTTTTTTAGTGCTATCAGGCATATCATACTTTTTATTTGTCATTCATCCATGTCGCGTAACCGCTTCGCCGCTCCTTGGCACGGATGTGAGACGACCGGTGAGAAACATTCACTTTTGCTTATGCACAGACCACATAGCCTACTGTGGATGCACATTGCAAAACGGTCTCGTGAAAATAATGCATTACAGCTTTTAGAGATTAGGAATTAGGGATAATTCAATTAAATAATATTATTTATTTTTATGATTAAAATAATTTTTTGCGATTATTTTGCAGTGAAATTACGAATTATGCAGGATCGCAAAAAAATCTGACATTTTGTTGATTTTGCGTTGTATTAAGCAATCGTGGAATCGCGAAAAACTGGAGGGACTGAAATATTGTTGCCATCCATGAATTTTCAGTTCTATTGTTTCAGTTCTAAGAAAAGCAGAAAAAAAGTAAAGCACTTTATAGTTGTTTTTTTTTTTTTTTCAGATGCCCAATTACTGTCAATAAAAACAAAGACTGTTATTAATGACTATTCTGTTTTTTCAGTTTGTTATTTGCCTAATAAATGGCAATAACATTTTAAACACGTTTTTGATAGATTCCTAAAATATTTGTGTTCTCTCTTTATTATGACAGGTAGTACTGTATGTTTTCATAGCATTCAATTGGCACATTTGTTTGAAGTATATTGGGCAGGGTGTGAAATAGTATGTTTTTTGTCAAAAAAAAAAAAAAAAAAAATCAAAATAATAGTTAGTTGCAGCCCTAATATCAAGTATTAGAATAGGAATATATCATATTGGAGAGTTTTACTATGCTGACTGTCGTTACCAAACACGACGCGCTGTTTGAGTGCTGAACAGAGAAATTGTTGACAGCTGCAGCGGAGGGAAGACGAGTTTCCTTGAACTTAAATTTAATGAAGTACATAGTTTTCTGTCCCTCATGTGAAGCTATGGAATGCCTTTAGATGACTTTGAATATAGTGCACGAATACTTAATTGAAGCTAGTCTATTTTTTGCTCTATGAATCCCATTTTTGCCGTATAAAAGAGTGCAATTATCAATTGGATATTTAAATATCATGACAGGCCTAATTTACCTTTAATTTTGAGACTGTGGTGGGACAAATTAGAATGTGGCGAGCCGCCACAGTCTAGTTAATGTATGGGAAACACTGCTTTAGGTTTGTTGACTGGAACTGATCAAAACAGACATAAATGAATTTACCTTTTCCCTCCCAAGAACCGCAGGATGGCTCGCCGACCTGTAAGAAAATGTTTAATTTTTATTTAGGTTTCACAGTGTCTGGTCATTATAATAATAATAATAATAATAATAATAATAATAATAATAATGATAATAATAAAAAAAAACCTTCATTACCAGATCTTTTTGTGAAAAGAACATTTCTATATTGTTGGTAAGGTTGGAGATATTGGCTCTCATCGTTACTCCATAAACCTCATTGTTCAAAACACTCTGATTTTTAGTTTGATTCTAAATCAGAAAACATACATGAAGCAAATCAAACAGAAAAGTGTGAATACAATAGATTGCTTTGGTTAAAAGAATAGTTAACTGAAAAAAATGTCTCATATGCTGTTATATATTTTCATTGGACATCACATTATACATTATACTCATTACACACATATTTGTCACGATGGAAAAGAGCTGTGTAAATACATTACAAAAATTCTACTTATAATAAATATAACAGAGTATAATTAAGACAGAATTGTAATTTTTGGGTGAATTATCCCTTAAACATTCCTTAAAATGCTCAAAGAAAGAATTTTTACATTTTACCTTGTTTCCCATATTATTGAACCGTAGAACTCCAAGAAATGCATTTCCTTTGTTTTCTAAACGTGATTTACTAAAGGCCTCCTTGGAAATCTTTACAGACCAAAAAAAGTTTCTATTCGGGACACTTTGACAATCAACAACCTGTGAAAAGAAGAATTAACATTGATTAATGAAGAATCCTAGCCCAGGTGACACTAAACTTTTTCAGGCCTTACGTTGATAATCTTTGTATCTGAAGCGTAGCATATGTCTTTGGTTTCTGTGGTGTTGTCTTGTATTTGGAGAATACCAATAGCGTTCCCTATGACAAGCCCTGCATCCCTTGTGTTGTTGTTTTTCATCTGCTCCATCAGATTATCCAAATCCTCCAAGGCATCCCTGCAAAACCAGTTTAATCACTTGGCATTCTGTAATAGTTTCTTGAAGTCACTGGCAACCGCATACTTACGATGCTTTAGAGGGATCAACAACTCCATCCTCGTCTTCTAAACCAGCTTTATTGTACGTTATCTCATGTGGTTCCAGAGCAGCACTGTTTTTGCAGGTCACACACATCCAATTATTGTCTTTTAAACTCAGAATGTATGTGCTTCTTTCTTCTTCAACACAGAAATAAATAATGGATTTTAATTTAATTGTGCAATAATTAAATCTCAAAGATAATTTCACATATCAGGTGTTATTTAGATATCTATAAACATCGTAGTTTCAGCATTATACAATTTAGATGCTTATTCATCATAGTTCACATTTATCAATAACATATAAATTGCTTTTTCACTAAAGAAATATGCTGTCAGTTTATATGTTCAGTGTTTCCCACAGGATTTTGTGAGACTGTGGTGGCTGGACATCGGTCCCTGTAGGGGGGTCCGGGGGAATGCCCCCCCCCACCCCCCCACCCCCGGAGGAAAATTATTGTACATTTTAATTTTAATTGCATGAATCTGGTGTATTCTGAGACCAAAATTTAAGTTATTAGATCAATGAAGAAACTTGTTCTCTTGTAAACAACAGTTTTGTGCTTTAAAAGTAATTTATTTATTGGTGATGGTAGGGCACATTAGTCACGTACACAACATATAGTAGGCTAAATGATAGATCATAAGTGGTCAAACATGTAGAGTATACATTTAAACCATTAAAAATATGTAGCAAAAGAGGTTACCTTTGTTGAATTAATTTATTAGTGGGGGCCTTTATCTATACATCTGTGTTTGTGCAACTAATGGTAACTCTTTGACAATCCAGAATGCACTAAACACAATACTTTATTATAGAGAAAAACAACAAATGATTAAAAATATATAATCATAAGCTGACCAATAAATAAATAAAAACTAGGTGACTATATAATTCAGCAGCAAAAATTATGCTGGCCTAATTCTTGAAAAAAACTCTGCACAGTAATTTTATAAAATCCAAATGTTAATAAAAAGTTTAAAATTACTATTTGTATTACGAAATGAAAAAAATATATATTTATATTAGATTTATATTTATGTGTAAAAATTATACGTATTTATATTAATGTAAGATTAAAAGACATTTATTTTAAATGTATTGTGCAGATTTTTAATGGGGCAACAAGCTATAGATACGACAGAACAAAATAGGCTATTAATAATCTTTCAGTGTGCAAAACCATGATAATGTGAAACGCTTCAAAACAGCAGCACAAACCGCTTATGCGCATCCCGGGTGCAGAATGATGTGCTTGAAGCAATATCGTGTCAGAGCGCGCAGTTGCGCTGCGCATTGAAAAGTTCATGGCACAAAGAGATTCGCCTGTGTATATCTACGTCTAAGTTAACAGTTTATTAATCATATGTTTCTTCTCACTTTTATATTCCAGTTATCGTGCGTGTGACGCGAATTCATAGTCCTTGTGTTGTGTGATCTAACAGACACCCTGTAGCCAGTATGATGACATCATTCAGAAACGGCAATAAACTCCAGCAAGAAGTAATTTTATGCAAATCCACAGTCCTTCATCTACATATCAAGTATTATAATGGGAATATATCATATTGGACAGTTTTACCGTGCGTGCTGCTGACTGCCGTTACCGAACACGACGCGCTGTGAGAATGATTGACAGCTGCAGCGGAGGGAAGACGAGTTTCCGTGAACTTAAATTTAACGATGCACATATTCTTCAGACCCTCACATGAAGCTATGAAATGGCTTCAGGTGAGTTTGAATATAGTGCACGAAAACTTAATTGGTGCTGGTCTATTTCTTTTGCTCTATGACTCCCACTTTTGCCATAAGAAAGAGCACAATTATCAGACGGCTATTTAAATATCGCGACAAGCCTAATTTCCGTTTCATTTTGAGACTGTGGCGGGACAAATTAGAATGTGGCGTGCCGCCACAGTCTCGTCAATGTATGGGAAACACTGCATGTTGTACTAAATTTATTTAGATATTGAAATCAAACTTTAATGGGTGTGAAACTGAAAGGTAGTTTATAAATCTTGAGTCACACTTACCTCTGCATGTATGATTGTCATATATAGCATTTCTACATCTCTCTTCAGGATCAACAGGAGGGAAACAATCTCAAGAGACCAGGATACATAATTGAACATAATTATCGAATCCAGGGCCGTGCACACTGCACAGCCATTTTGTGGGGCAGTGGCCCAAACCAAAACAAATTACCCAGTTACAAATATCCAGTTAAATGAGAAGACAGCACATGCTAGACCTTCACTTTGACTCTTTTGAGTTGACTCTGTATTTGTATTATCTTAATATAGAAAATGAATAACAAACCTTTTACAATAATATTGTGAATACAATTGTTAAGCTTAGTGCTAATTCAATTAATGTTGTTGTAATTACTCTTTCATTTAAATTTAATGTCTATCTATCTTCTTATCACACTCTAGCATACGTACTCCTTTACTGTCAGACAGTTTAACAGTCTTACCTGACTCATGCTCAGTGGGCTCCCCATCACTCTCTGAGTCTTCCTCTGGCTCTGAATGGAAATATTCGACATTTAATTTAATATACAGCATAAATCTATATTATAAACTAAGATACAACTCATTTAGAACTTTTATAAATATGACCTTTTTTTAAATTATGCATATTATTATTATGGTCTTAATAAAATATTTTAAATATGATATATGTTGTACATTACTAGTATCAACTTAGACCGGTGGTCTCAAACTGCCAGCCCGCGGGCCATTTACGGCCCGCCCTCCCCCTCCACCCGGCCCACAACTGATCTCTAAAATAAAACATGATCCGTCCCACTAAATAATAATAATAATTATTATTATTATTATTCTCTAGTTGTCTCATACCATATTCCATATTCAAAAGAATGACATAATTCTATTAAAAAAAGCAAAAAAAAAAAAAAGCGCGCAGGCAGATTTGATGAGAGCTGGTTCGGGGCTTTCGTAATTTATTTGTTGTTTGGCTGTGCGAATTAAATATTTTTTTTTCCAAACCAAAAAGGAAAGTGGATGAGGAACATAGACAGTTTCAAGAAAGTTGGATATTGCAGTATTTTTTCGTGAAGTTTAATGGAAACGCTACCTGTCTGATATGCAAAGAAAAGTCGCCGTTCTAAGGGGCCATTTACATATCGTAGGGCTGCACGATTTGGAGAAAAAATCTAATTGTGATTTTTCTGGTTAAAATTGTGATTTGTGATTTAAAATGCGATTTTATAAAACAAATGAAAAAAAAAAATTATAAACTTGTTTTGCTTGTTTGTAGGGATGGACAATTTGGCCCGAAATTTTGTGCTAATATATTATTTTGACTAATTATTTTTATTATTATTATTATCATTATTGCTAAATAAAAATATTAAACCAAATAAGAAATATTACTGTTGTAATAACTTTCATTATTAAAGTATTTGACATTTAGTATTTAATTATAAATATAACTATAATAACTAGAAAATAATATTTAAAACTTGTATGACAAAATGTGGGGTAACCTGTTAACATGCAAGCAGTATGTCTATAAATCATTAGAAAGGTCTAAGGATTTATTATCAAATATTATATTATTATGATAAAAATCTTAATTATTTCTTTATTTTTGTCAGGAGGTATGCAAAATCAAAAATGGAGTCCATGTATTTAATATGAACTACATGCCTCTTATGCATCCACTGTGGAAAAAAACCCTGTACACTTATGTACGCTGGAGAAAAACATATTGATTATATGTTTCCCACAAAGTTCTTTAGAGAGAGGAATTATTTTTCCTATTTTTACCCTGAATAGGATTGAGTGAGCTTTACTTGGTGCTAAACATGTCTGTTTCATACTGGACACCAGAGGGTGCCCTTAAGCAGATACTCCAAATATAAAATATAAATATAATAAACGCTATTCCAGGAATCCTCAATGGGCATCATGCTATTGCTGTGACTGAATAAAAAGAAGGTAGAAATGCTTTGATTGATTAAACATGATAAAATAAACAGACGACTACAACAATACATGGTTTATATTTTTCTTCAAGCCTTCCTGGGTATTTCCATAATAATATAGTATATTTATAATCCAATGCTAATCAAAATGCTATTTCAAACACTCAACTGACGTTATGAAGTGAGTTTGGAGTAAAAGCACATTAAATGTTGTCTTTTGTTAGAAAAGAAGTTCATAAAGTTTGTATATTTGACGTGTGTTGCTTTTATCTAATGCAGTGCTCTCAGATGGAGCGTCATTTACTACTGATCACAGAGCAGCTCTTGACTAACACGCTGTGTACATATTTATATAATTAAAAATTGCAGCCTTTGCAATGTCATAATCGCACTAAGCCAAATCGCGATTTCGATTACGTTTAATCATGCAGCCCTAATATATCGCGTCCAAAGCGCTTGCGCTTCCGTGGCGTCTGTCGTTGCTATGCAATAATGAACTGCCTTCTCCACAATGAGGAAGTTTCAGCAAAAGAATAATTGATTTCTAGTCCTTGCATTAGCTCTACTACTAGTTATATTTATGGAGATGAGAAATAAAAACCCGCCCTGTACAGCTTGGATCAGCTGAGCTTTCGATGTCGGTAAGGAAAGGCCGAAGCTCATCGGTTGGTTCTTGTCACATGACCTGCGGTGCGCTTGCGGCATTCTGAAAAGTTGAGATGTTTTCATCTCGCCGCAGCATAAAACGAGCGCGCCGCACCGCATGCTAATGTTGTTCCGCATGCATCGCTTCTGAGCGTGCTTGCCTAAATTTCAGTAAAAGCACTCGTGCAAGTCACGAGCGTCGATTTAAATCACCGAAACGCATCCGATGCTACCAATAAACGTGTGTGTGAGCAGATGCTGCCAGGTGTCTGGCAAGGAATAGAATAGTGTACAAATGTATTCAGGGATTGTATTTGTTCAGTACAGTGTTATTCAGTGCAAGATTTTGATGTTATTTAAGCTAAAATAAAGTAAGGGAAAATATTTGCACAAACTGTTAAAAACTAATACTGTATGTAACAATGATAGAGACACTGCTGTTTATATTTTTTAAGTATGGCAAAATATTTTAGTAATGAAATTTGAAGTAAATGAGAAATAATGGGACATTCTAAAACGCTTAACGTGAAAAAGGCTTAACGTGGCTTAATGTACTAAGACAGTGATTTTAACAGACCAAACTTACTAAATATCATTATAATAAAGTATACTATGTGCAAAAAAATCATATGAGCCCAAAATATGATCTTAACACGTTTTTGCACATAGTATACTTTATTAGCATGATATTTAGTAAGTTTGGTCTGTTAAAATCACTGTCTTAGTACATTAAGCCACGTTAAGCCTTTTCTTATAACGGTTTTCTATGGGAGAAAAAAGCTTAACGTGTTACACAACGCGTTAAGATCATATTTTGGGCTCATATGATTTTTTGCACATAGTATACTTTATTATAATGATATTTAGTGAGTTTGGTCTGTTAAAATCACTGTCTTAGTACATTAACGTTAAGCCTTTTCTTAACGGTTTTCTAGGAAAAAAAGCTTAACATGTTATAAAACGCGTTAAGATCATATTTTGGGCTCATCTGATTTTTTGCACATAGTATACTTTATTAGCATGATATTTAGTAAGTTTGGTCTGTTAAAATCACTGTCTTAGTACATTAAGCCACGTTAAGCCTTTTCTTATAACGGTTTTCTATGGGAGAAAAAAGCTTAACGTGTTATAAAACGTGTTAAGATCATATTTTGGGCTCATCTGATTTTTTGCACATAATAATCTTTATTAGCATGATATTTAGTGAGTTTGGTCTGTTAAAATCACTGTCTTAGTACATTAAGCCACGTTAAGCCTTTTCTTATAACGGTTTTCTATGGGAGAAAAAAGCTTAACGTGTTATAAAACGCGTTAAGATTATATTTTGGGCTCATATGATTTTTTGCACATAGTATACTTTATTATAATGATATTTAGTAAGTTTGGTCTGTTAAAATCACTGTCTTAGTACATTAAGCCACGTTAAGCCTTTTTCACATTAAGCGTTTTAGAATGTCCCGAAATAATGCAAAGGAAAGGAAATTTTCAGAAATGTTGCACTTTCTTGTGCTTGAATGTTAAAATGGCCCTCCTATGAGGTGTCAATCACAGCAACGGCCCCCAGCCAATTTGAGTTTGAGACCCCTGACTTAGACAATTGATTATAATGGGAAATATATAATAATTACTCTTTCATTTAAATTTAATGTCTATCTATCTTCTTATCACACTCTAGCATACGTACTCCTTTACTGTCAGACAGTTTAACAGTCTTACCTGACTCATGCTCAGTGGGCTCCCCATCACTCTCTGAGTCTTCCTCTGGCTCTGAATGGAAATATTCGACATTTAATTTAATATACAGCATAAATCTATATTATAAACTAAGATACAACTCATTTAGAACTTTTATAAATATGACCTTTTTTTAAATTATGCATATTATTATTATGGTCTTAATAAAATATTTTAAATATGATATATGTTGTACATTACTAGTATCAACTTAGACCGATGGTCTCAAACTGCCAGCCCGCGGGCCATTTACGGCCCGCCCTCCCCCTCCACCCGGCCCGCAACTGATCTCTAAAATAAAACATGATCCGTCCCACTAAATAATAATAATAATTATTATTATTATTATTCTCTAGTTGTCTCATACCATATTCAAAAGAATGACATAATTCTATTAAAAAAAGCAAAAAAAAAAAAAAAAAGCGCGCAGGCAGATTTGATGAGAGCTGGTTCGGGGCTTTCGTAATTTATTTGTTGTTTGGCTGTGCGAATTAAATTTTTTTTTTTCCAAACCAAAAAGGAAAGTGGATGAGGAACATAGACAGTTTCAAGAAAGTTGGATATTGCAGTATTTTTTCGTGAAGTTTAATGGAAACGCTACCTGTCTGATATGCAAAGAAAAGTCGCCGTTCTAAGGGGCCATTTACATATCGTAGGGCTGCACAATTTGGAGAAAAAATCTAATTGTGATTTTTCTGGTTAAAATTGTGATTTGTGATTTAAAATGCGATTTTATAAAACAAATGAAAAAAAAAAATTATAAACTTGTTTTGCTTGTTTGTAGGGATGGACAATTTGGCCCGAAATTTTGTGCTAATATATTATTTTGACTAATTATTTTTATTATTATTATTATTATCATTATTGCTAAATAAAAATATTAAACCAAATAAGAAATATTACTGTTGTAATAACTTTCATTATTAAAGTATTTGACATTAGTATTTAATTATAAATATAACTATAATAACTAGAAAATAATATTTAAAACTTGTATGACAAAATGTGGGGTAACCTGTTAACATGCAAGCAGTATGTCTATAAATCATTAGAAAGGTCTAAGGATTTATTATCAAATATTATATTATTATGATAAAAATCTCAATTATTTCTTTATTTTTGTCAGGAGGTATGCAAAATCAAAAATGGAGTCCATGTATTTAATATGAACTACATGCCTCTTATGCATCCACTGTGGAAAAAAACCCTGTACACTTATGTACGCTGGAGAAAAACATATTGATTATATGTTTCCCACAAAGTTCTTTAGAGAGAGGAATTATTTTTCCTATTTTTACCCTGAATAGGATTGAGTGAGCTTTACTTGGTGCTAAACATGTCTGTTTCATACTGGACACCAGAGGGTGCCCTTAAGCAGATACTCCAAATATAAAATATAAATATAATAAACGCTGTTCCAGGAATCCTCAATGGGCATCATGCTATTGCTGTGACTGAATAAAAAGAAGGTAGAAATGCTTTGATTGATTAAACATGATAAAATAAACAGACGACTACAACAATACATGGTTTATATTTTTCTTCAAGCCTTCTCGGGTATTTCCGTAATAATATAGTATATTTATAATCCAATGCTAATCAAAATGCTATTTCAAACACTCAACTGACGTTATGAAGTGAGTTTGGAGTAAAAGCACATTAAATGTTGTCTTTTGTTAGAAAAGAAGTTCATAAAGTTTGTATATTTGACGTGTGTTGCTTTTATCTAATGCAGTGCTCTCAGATGGAGCGTCATTTACTACTGATCACAGAGCAGCTCTTGACTAACACGCTGTGTACATATTTATATAATTAAAAATTGCAGCCTTTGCAATGTCATAATCGCACTAAGCCAAATCGCGATTTCGATTACGTTTAATCATGCAGCCCTAATATATCGCGTCCAAAGCGCTTGCGCTTCCGTGGCGTCTGTCGTTGCTATGCAATAATGAACTGCCTTCTCTACAATGAGGAAGTTTCAGCAAAAGAATAATTGATTTCTAGTCCTTGCATTAGCTCTACTACTAGTTATATTTATGGAGATGAGAAATAAAAACCCGCCCTGTACAGCTTGGATCAGCTGAGCTTTCGATGTCGGTAAGGAAAGGCCGAAGCTCATCGGTTGGTTCTTGTCACATGACCTGCGGTGCGCTTGCGGCATTCTGAAAAGTTGAGATGTTTTCATCTCGCCGCAGCATAAAACGAGCGCGCCGCACCGCATGCTAATGTTGTTCCGCATGCATCGCTTCTGAGCGTGCTTGCCTAAATTTCAGTAAAAGCACTCGTGCAAGTCACGAGCGTCGATTTAAATCACCGAAACGCATCCGATGCTACCAATAAACGTGTGTGTGAGCAGATGCTGCCAGGTGTCTGGCAAGGAATAGAATAGTGTACAAATGTATTCAGGGATTGTATTTGTTCAGTACAGTGTTATTCAGTGCAAGATTTTGATGTTATTTAAGCTAAAATAAAGTAAGGGAAAATATTTGCACAAACTGTTAAAAACTAATACTGTATGTAACAATGATAGAGACACTGCTGTTTATATTTTTTAAGTATGGCAAAAATATTTTAGTAATGAAATTTGAAGTAAATGAGAAATAATGCAAAGGAAAGGAAATTTTCAGAAATGTTGCACTTTCTTGTGCTTGAATGTTAAAATGGCCCTCCTATGAGGTGTCAATCGCAGCAACGGCCCCCAGCCAATTTGAGTTTGAGACCCCTGACTTAGACAATTGATTATAATGGGAAATATATAATAAAAATCTACATTTGACACCAAAAACGGTGCATTTGAATTTTAGGTGTGTGTCAGGCAGCCTTATCAGTGATGCACGAGATGCAATGATGTAAGAGGCGCTTTAATGTTTTTCTTAGCCTATCCAGTTGAATCCATTAGATGCGGCGCTTCTGCATTGCAGAAATAGAGAAGCTCAATGCAGAGAAGATCTAGGTTGCGTCAGAATGCATTTTCTGCACTGCTTTTCCATTGTAAACAAGCACTAGACGGACATCTTTGACCATTGCACTCTTGTCTCAAGAGAGCTGCATGTTTAGAAAGCCATGTAAAGTTAAAGTTTAACTTTTTAAAAGTTTTTTCTATTCTACTGCATCTCATGTTTTTAAACTCATAGTACTCTGTGTAATCGGCACTTTGGCTCTTTGTATTAAGCTATGGATTAATTCATGATGCTGTTTTGTTCATCAACTGTTTAGGCAATTTACGAAATTATATATGATTTATAAACTTGTTTAAACGATATGCGCATTTTTTGTACAGACAGTCATGTTATTTCATTGCTTTGAATAAACCATTTAATGCATTGTGGGAGGGGCTCTAGCCAGGTGCACTTAGGGCACTCCAAATCCTCTTTTGCTTGTTTAATGAAGAAAAAAATGGTCTGCGTGCCAGTGTGAGGCGGTTATATGTGTGCGCGCTTTGAGTGTGCCTGAGTGTCTTAGAGAGCGAGCAAGTGCTGAATGTTTTAAAAACACTTGAATGTTTAAACTGGCAAGACTTAAAAAGATGTGCAAATTATAATCTTTAATGACAATGCGATTCTGCCCCGCAAGTGTGACCATTTTGACAAGCCGTCTGTGAATTCACTTCTCACAGAAAGTTCTCAAATGACTGATTTGTAAAAAGTTATTTGATATTTAAAGATGTATGAAGTAGGGGTGTCCTCGACTATGGATTTACATAGTCGAATCCGATTCGAATCAGATTGCCTATATTCGACTGATAGTCGAATCATATATGTTTGGGGGGGTGGGGGTGATTTGAGCTTGAAAAACAGCAGTCCACTAGAGAGTGCGCACGGACTTTGAAAGGGCCGCGCGCTGAACTGTGCACGAGATGGAGCGGGACACGGAAAATGAAGTAGGCCTAAGGCCTATAGCCTACCCGCGGGCGTGGCTTAAGACAACTTTTATTTTCTTTCACACACAGCACAGAAAAACGTCTTTCTAATAAACCGACCAAACTGCCTGTCAAGTGATAGACGAAACTGACAATGATTTTATTTTTTTTAAACAAATGAAAGGCAATGTGGATAAACATTCACAGCCACGATGTATAGAACACTCTCAAAGATATAGAAGAAAACAAATAAAAACATTTTGGATCAATAAACCTTAAAATATATATAAAAATAACTGCAGATATACATTTCATATGTCGGCAAATCAAATTACATCGGCTAAACTGTCTGTGCAAGCAAGCTTTAACTCTACAGCGCAACATTGATGCACCAAAAAATTAAATTCATTTAATAAAAAAAAGTTATCTTTTTTTTTTATCAAACATTAATTTACAGAATTGAATTAGAACAGAAATATGATCGAGTCAAACTGCAAAATGCCTGAAGTGCAGGGGAACATATATTCAAAACACAAGCCACAAATAATTAAATTAGATAACCCGGAGTGATCAATAAATAAATTAAAATTAAAGAAATTATTAAAATAATGAAAGTATAGTCAGAATTGTCAACTTTGTCTTTTTAACTGCAGAGACAATAAACGCTGAACTGGAGTGGCAGTCTTTTTAGCTAAACATTCAAAAATCAAATTACATCCGTCTAAAATAGTTTGAAATCATTTGTAGCTAACCTACCTGCTTGAGAGAGAAAAATCCAGTCTTTCACGCGACCTGCCTGTGTCCGTCTTTTCAAATAGCGCGCTATAGTCAGCTCGTTGGCCGGCAGAAGTGCGCCGCAGTGTTTGTCGTTGAGTTGTATAGGACATGAGCTGTTGGCACAACTTGCATCATACGTTTTTTGGATCATCTTTTACCATTTCAAAGTGCATCCAATTGTACACTTTATCCAAGACATTGTTAAAGATTTAATCCCTGCCGCAAAGATGCTCCTCTGTCGGTCACGGATCATGGAAGTGAAACTTAAATCGGTCACAGGTTGGATTTATTCACGCACATTAAAAATATTTATTAAAAGCTTCTTTCTTTTCACGTTTTTATTTATAGTATTAACATAATAGGCTGTATATTAACCTATTGGGAAAGAACCAGTATGTCTATGTAAAATCAATATTGAGCGCGCCCATATCTCTTCTCATAACACCTTTGCGAAGATTCGACTGTGAGATTGGTAGTCGAATCAGGCTCCTCCTATCGAAGATTCGAATCGTCGACTATTCAGGGTCACCCCTAGTATGAAGTGTATCTTGCCTTCAGCATTATAATTATTTTACCCGCGCCAACAGAGATTGAGATGGCTCCGTTGCAAGCATGTCATACCAAACCTTTCTCGACAGGTGCGCAACTTTTTGCTTCAGCAGCATGAGATCAATTTCTGAGATCTGCAAATTGAGAGAACGCCGATTATTGGCCAATAGCGATCGGTAGCTGATCAATCGGAGCACCCCAAAGAAAACTACATTAAGTGATTATCATGTTACTTGCTTTTAATTTGACAAAGAACAAGTGTGGGATGAGGTCAGAAAAACTTCTGATGACAACACGGCTTACTGCGCACTGTGTTTTTACAATATTCAAACAACTGCAGTTTTTCATTCAGTGCAGTCAGATTTTCTAAAATTCTAATCATATTGTTGTTGAAAAAGGAAATTGATTCGAAAAATGAATTGAATAATATTAACATAAAATAGCCTAGTCTTATGCTTTCTTTTTGCCTCCACACACTGTTTTCTCTGCTTGTGTTCATCTGGCCGGTTTGCTCTTGCATGACAAGCTGCACATTCATCAGCGCAAACTCTGGGACGATAAACTTCTGGTCACTTCTTTTCTTTCGTATTTATTGCCAGGAGAATATAACACAGGAAAATTATATAAATAAATGTAATCACATCAAAAAAGGAAAAAAAGGAAGCACAGGCTCATTCCTATAGTGGCCTGTTACACCTGTCCTGTTAAATAACAAACTGTTCTGCCCTATTTGAAGAGATAAACAGAAATAGAAAACACTGTGAAAAAGGACAAAATCTTACCTTGATCGCTGCTGCTGCTGCCAATCTGACGGCAAATCATACCTAATGCCAATCCCACAGAAGTGAAGTGATTTGAATTATTACAACCCTCAGTAAATATAATTGACATTTGTCTAAAATAGTCTGTTATTGTTCAATGATCTGCTCTTCCAAACTCAGAGACTCGATGCTCACTCGAACAGCATTACCCCGAACAACTGAACATGCAAACTTCATCCAAACTTTGTGTTGTGTGTGTGTGTGTGTGAGTGTGTTAGGGTCATGAAAAACATGAATTTGTGAAAAGTGCATTTGTACTTATGTGGTGTGTGTGACGGTTATTGTAGATTTGGACCTTGGAAAGAAAAAAAAAAAGCAACAAAACTAAAATCTTCAACACTAACACTGTGTCTGTTTTAGGATGACACACACCTGATGGATTCGACTCAAACGTTGTTAGACAATTATCCTTTGGGAATATCCACAGCTTTATGCCTGCAAACGTCTCATTCATTCTGACTTCACATTGATCCCCATTGTTTGTTATGTTGAAACTGTATGTTTCGCACTGTCCTGAAATCATACATTTTTACATTTGTTGAAAAAAATACTCTTTAAAGAGCTTTGAACTCAAGAATGGTTTATAAATAAAAAAAATCACAGGTTTTACCCTGAGATGAGATGTTTAGTGTGACGTTCATGTGAGAATTCTTTTCAAGTGTACAATAAGATGATAGATATTCTGGATTTATATCGGGAAGAAAAACAGAAATTAAGTTTGTCACTCGTCACAAGTGCTTTCAGACAGTAAATATGTCGTATTCACACCTAGTCATAGTTAACAGTTTTACATCTACCTTGATCTTCTGGGGTACTTGTGTTCCAGAAGCATTTATCTGTCAAATTGACTTCAATTTTCAGCATTTGAGGTTCGTCTGAGCAGGCTGCACAAAAACAACATTTAAAGCCATTATGCAATAATGTATAACATGGCATAACACTCTATTTTAGATTTCAAAATTGATATGCCCACAGTCATGTTTTTTTTTTTAATCATGTTATTTTCTAATGTGCACCAAACAACATATTCACTGGCATTTATACCATGGTCTGTCTGAATACTTGATTTGAAGTAATGAACCTGACAGCTTAACCCTAAAAGGGGTGACGTGACATGGGTTATACAAACATTTGAGGGGCTGTGGGGCGAGGCAGGGAAAGTTTACGTCTCATTTCTTGGTTTCATGTTGAAAGGGTGTTTGTTGTCAGTTTAGATATATTATTGACTTTGTTCATAAATTTTTTGTTTCACTTACGGGCAGCATTTAAAACCAACATGACTACCTGTAGTGGGAAATCTACTAACCTTCTGATAAAAATTGATATATTTCACATATTTGCAATATTTGGAGGGGACTTGCATGTTTAAAAAGTTGTTGTTCAGTGTTAGCTTATTACGTTTATGTTGAAATTTTATGAATTAAATTTTTACATTTTTCATAATTCGTCTGTAAATGTTTGTATCACCCATGTCATGTAGCCCGTTTGGGGGTTTAAGTCAACTGAAAACAGAATGCTTGTTTGGCAATGCATATTACAACATTATAGCCAGATTTTTTAAACATTTATTCTCTCATAACTTAAACTAAACATTCTTTGTAAAATTCTGTTGAACAATAAGTATAATGCCTATTTATGAATATATTGTATAATGCTGTATAATATTTAATACGCAAATTTCTAGGCCCTATAAATTATTATTACGACCAAAACTTTGCTGAAAAACCTTTTTTTACATAATCTACTTCATGCCTTCTGCCCTCTGTTTGATAATTCATACTTTTTTTTTAATCAAGTAAAGTCTTTTTTGCTCAGAAATCTTTAATGATTTTTATAAAGTAAATGTAAGAAACATTTTATTGTATGGTGCTGCCCATTGTCCAAAATATTTATAAAACGATGTGGATTTTTTAAATAACGTATATCTTTCATGGGTTTTCTACTACATATTTCAGTAAGAGACATCATTTACGTTATGTTAAGCCACACAAGTCTTAATACCAGGGGTTCCCTTTAAAATTGTGAACTGCGTGGATTATTCCTTACATTTCTCTTTAGTTTGATAAATTTATTTTTTAAAGCAACATACTTATCTGGTGTGAAGCACAACAGACGATCATCAGCCACAGCAAATTCTGCTTTTGTCGAGACATAATTCCCAAAAACACCCTGATAGAGACACAAGAGTTTGATTTTGTTTTCTTCAGGCACTGACAATAAATCTAAAATCTTGAACCATTTTCTTACATTCTTGAGATGAAAAGTCCACAGTCCAAGAGAAGAGAGAGAGAGTTTCATCCGTTCACATGAAGCTGTACAATTATGATCTACAGTTCAGAGACACTGGAAAACTGACATACTGTTGATTTGCATACATGAAAATCATGTTTATTTGGGTTTTAATGGTCATTTACATTCAGGTCCAATTTATCAAGTCATATTTGTTCAGAGAACAATGTAAGTGTACAATTATATTTAATATTGTCAACAAGATTCCAATGAAAGTATAACCTTTATTAGTGGTTATTCAATATTTAGATTATTTTGCAACTGTTAGATTACAGAAGATGTCAAGTTTAACCACTATTCATAGAACAAAACTTAATCTGTATGAAGTTTGTCTTTCCTTTCAATAAAGGGCACTTGCTGTGATATTTTGTCACTTAATGAATGATATTCACATTTTTACACGTTTGACTAATTTCAAATGTTTTTGCAGCCACTGAAAGTCTGTCATGATTAAGACATTTTATAAGCTTCATTACAATCACATGACATGAGAGGCTCTCAGAGATAAAACACATTAAAGTCATGTAAAATAACGCAGAAGTTGTTAGCTGATTTTGACTGTTTTTGTGTTTTGCATTTTCAGTAAGTAAATATGTTTTACATCCGTGTGCTACGCAGTTATATGAAATGATCATGCAAATATCTGAATCCACAGGTGTGTGGACATTTGTTTCATCCTGAAGATGTAAATTTGTTTTCTAAAAGAGGTTCAGTATAGTTTGTGTCACTGACACACATATGCTCAAAGATGGATTTTAATGCTCAATAAATCTAACATCACTAATATCCAGCACAATTCAGTCCTCCCACAATAACAGGCGGTTTTCATAATTTTATGTACATACACAGAGCCGTTGCCAGAGGGGAGAAAAATTATGATTTTCGGGGATCTTGAGATTTTAATCCCTCCAACTAGGGCTGTGTGATTAATCATAATTTTGATTTTGTCTTCCATCGTTTAGGAAAACAAGATAATGGAGGTAAAACGATTATTGTGCCTCTGCCCCATTCTTAAAGTGACAGCAGCCTAATAAATCTGCTGCGGTCTGTCATTAATGATAAATAACCAGTGACAAAGGAAAATCACTCACTGATATTGACTGAATAACTTTAGTTTCTTTAATAAGAATTAATATTTAATGTGTACAGTAAGAATATGCTGTTATTTTACATTTGATTATTCGTTTTTTGTTTTGTTTTATCTGCTGCATCCCAATTCGCTTACTTATACTATGCCCTAAAAGTATGTACTGTTTTTGTAAAGAAAAAGTAGATACTTTTGAGTGTGTATTAGAAGTGCAAGCTTTGAGACATACTGTACTACTTTGTCATAATTGTGTCTTTAACAGACGCTCTGTCGCTTACATTCAACCTGTAAATGTTTAAACTGCCCTGTCAATCATCTTGTCACAGTTAAAATCCTCAACATACAATTAAATTTAATTTCCTACCGTCTCGGAGAGAAATGTAGTTGCACGTTGATCTGCCAGTCATGGGTCTTTCATGCAGAGAACTCTCCTCATGTTTGCATAATGATGCATTTAAAAGTTAATGATCAAACACATAGTTATAAAAGTTCACCATGCTGTTGCAGATGAAATATAATGTGGATAACATTTTAATAATTTTTTTTTTTCATCAGGTTAGATACTGATTATTATCACTCAAACCCCTTTATCTTAACCACTCTGCTTAACCGTCAGTCTCGCAAATCTGTCATGTTTGAAGTTTAACATTTTTTATTTAGTGTTTGTAGTTCTAATCGAATCCTCGTCCACAGCGCAATGGGTTGTGGGCAATATTAGCCGTTGGAGTGTGCACGGATCCGCACTTCGGATTCTAACCGGAAAAAGTAGACAATCCGGGTATCTTTGGAATACTCATTTCAACAGACTACGATTTGGGACACTAATTCTATTTTCAAATACTATTTAGGACGGATAGTATGCGAATTGGGACGCAGCACTAGACTATTATTTATCTGAATACCACTGAATAGATCTTTCTGAAAACACTATTTATCTTAAATTAAAAATATCTTAACTCTCTTTATTTAATTTGTATTTTGGTTCTATTGTTTTTTTTTTTTTGGTCAGTTTTTTTTGTAATTAGTTTCTTTGTTCTTACTGCATTACTATTATTAAAGGTCCCGTTCTTCGTGATCCCATGTTTCAAACTTTAGTTAGTGTGTAATGTTGTTGTTAGAGTATAAATAAAATCTGTAAAATTTTAAAGCTCAAAGTTCAATGCCAAGCGAGATATTTTATTTAACAGAAGTCGCCTACATCGAACGGCCAGTTTGGACTACATCCCTCTACTTCCTTCTTTAATGACGTCACTAAAACAGTTTTTTGACTAACCTCCGCCCACAGGAATACACAAGAGTTGCGTTTGTAGAGTGTGTTTGTCGCCATGTCGTCGAAACGCTGTTATGTTCATCCCGCAGTCCAATCACCGGGTCTGATTCCGGCTCAAATTGATAGGGTAAAATTAAAGACATGTTTACAATAACACTGAGCGCGTGCATCTCCACGTTATGGTAAGAGGCGTGACCTTTCCGGGCAAGGAGCGCTAAACTGCTGTCGAATCACAACACAGGAACCGCTGGCACAATCAGAACTCGTTACGTATTTCTGAAGGAGGGACTTCATAGAACAAGGAAGTCATCAGCCTGTTTTTATGACAGTGGAAACAGCGGTATACAGATGAGTAAATTATGTGAAAAATACTGTGTTTTTTTACACGCGAAACATGAACGCATGTTATATTGCACACTATAAACACAATCAAAGCTTCAAAAAAACACGTAAAACGGGACCTTTAACTAGTTTTTGCTGAAGTGTTGATAATTGTGAAATTTCACTGATATTGAATCATCATGAAATAAGATCATATCGCCCAATAATCGTGTTAAATAATCATGATTTTATTATTGACCAAAAATAATCGTGATTATGATTTTTCCCAAAATCAAGTAGCCTTCCCTCCAAAACCAGAAAGTGATTTAAATTGAAGAAATGTATTCCTGCAATCAAAGCTGAATTTTCAGCATCATTACTCCAATCTTCAGTGTCACATGATCCTTCAGAAATATTCCAAGGTGATGATTTGCTGCTCATGAACATTTCTGATTGTTATTATCAATGTTGAAAAACAGTTGTGCTGCATCATATTTTTGTGGAAACTATGATGCATTTTTTTTTCAGGATTCTTTGATGAATAGAAAGCTCAAAAGAACAGCATTTATTAGCAGTGTGAGTTTGACTGGAAGTTATTACTCTTTTGCTTTCCACAGTGAACATAATCATCCACAACATTAAAGCTAATAAATCTGAAATCAACTGGATAGAGGAAGTTTATTAGTCACTGATTCACAAGTATTGAGTCAATAGGTGGTTTTAACTACAACTACATGTGTTGCACTGAGTCTGTGTTCAATTATCTCATTCACATCTCCAACTCCAGCCTCAGACTCAATTATGAGTTACACTGAACAATCTCACAGCGCCCTCTAGTGTTACACAAGCATATATCCCTCTATCATAAATGCATATCAAATACATTACTGTAAACAAACCTGCAATAAGAAACATAACCATTAATATATTTATATGTAGAAAGACTAAATCAAAATATTGAATCTAATGCACAAATTCATGCTGTTATGAGAGCAATAGTAAAAATTATCATTAATGCACTGTATATAAGAAACAATATAATTTTTGTTTAGCTATCAGAAATATGACTTAAAGTATAAGAGTTTCATAAAACTGCATAATTATTTGAAATAAAACCCTTTTACTTGACATCTTTTCAACTAATAGCTAAATTTAAGAAATGTTCAATGCACAATTTAAATGTTCAAAAAGCAATCAAACAATATATTTCATAACTAGGGTTACAGTTACCCTAAACTTACAATATGAGAAAATTGTTTAGTGAATGATTCCACTTATAATCCCATTATGAGTTATATCCCCTCACCATACAGCATATTAGACACAGATTATTACTGAACACATAAACTGTACAGCGTATTTAAACACGACTAGTATATTCAGACACTGAACTGTTGACTTATCAGCTGTCTAAGAGAGAACATGGGTTTCTGTCTTAATTAGGCTCGTTATAAACATTTTCCACAGCATTATTTCTGGATTGAATGATGGTTGTGGAGGAGTCGGACACTTCTGGATCATCAGAGAAATGACCTTCGATGTCATTGTGAATGTGGTAGTAATACAGGAAGAGGAAAAACCCTGGGGAAAAAATCAGAGACAATTATTTCTTCTAATTCTAACTCCCATTATAATTAATTCAATATTTAAAAAACAAAAAAACAAGAACAATTAAAAATCTTTAATGAATGAATTCAAATAATTTGCTGAAATCTGTTGGAAAAGTAGAGTTTGTGTTTGTTTCTCACCCTGAAACGAGTTCAGCACGGTGAAGATGTAATATGAGGGAATGAGCATCTCTCCATAACTGAAGAACGCCACAGCCCACGTCAGGCCGAAGAGCAGGAACAAACTCAACACCATCATGAGCTGCTTTCTGAACGTCTTTCTCTTGCCATCAGGCGCTCTTATGTGTCGGGCTTGGACAATCTTAGTGACGATCATGATGAATATTCCTGTCGTGAAGATGAAGACAAAGGTGTAGTAGCCAATGTTCACTATGTAGTGAATTAAAGGATCTGTAATCCAGCACCTGTAATTAGAAGAGGGTGAAATATAATTAAGAAGACACTTAAAGTGGCACTATTATGCTTTTTTTGGGATATTGCTTTTCATGTAGTGTGTAATAAAGCTGTTTGTGAATGTAAAAGATCTGCAAAGTTACAAATATCAAAGATAAATGTTTTTTGTCTTCTAAAATAAAGTGATTCTGAACTGCCTGAAACGAGTCGTCAGTAATTCCAATCTCACTTCCTGCTGAACCTACATAGGTTTGTTAATAATTTGCATAATTCCAGCCCATTTCTGGCCAACAGCGTCTACTTTGCCCCACTCTCAAACACTGTATTTATATCTGAGACTGGAAGAGTTTGGTTTGTGTTGTTCATGTCAAGAAGATGCTGTTTTGTGCTGCCAAAGCAAATCCACTTTGATGAGATTGATACAAACAGTAACAGTTTACCGTATCACTGTATATCAAGTGATGAAATTCAGATATGATAATGAGGGTTGGGTTTCTGACCAGTCACAATAGACTGGGCCATCTGACCAATCACTGCAGAGCACAGCACTCAGAAAGGCGGGGTTTAGAGAGGCCGAATCCTTGATTTAACCGTTTCAGACACTGTGAGAAAAGAGCTGAAAGAGCTGATGCTGCAGTGGATATTATGGGAAAATTAAGTGTTTTTTGACCTTGGATGCATGTGAACCTGTTGTAGGAGACTCCAAAATAACATTAGGAACTTTTAAAACAATGAAATAGGGGATCTTTAAATCTTCATTAATTCATGCATTTGTGACATCAGAGCAACTTACATTTGTGCTGTATTTCCAGACGTTGTGTTTATAATCAATACTTTATATCCTCCTACAGAAACAACAGCTACGACTATAGGAGATGAAAGTGCTGAAAACATGGAGATCAGGGTTATTGTGGTTCACTGAAACCAAAAACATTAAAAGAAGCATTTTCATTACTTGAAATAAAATAAACTATAACAGGTGGTCATATAACTCACTCCAGCCGAACACGGTGATCTTCCTCATGTAGTTTGTGATGGTGACGTTCTGTCTGATGAGCCATAAGTACATATGAAGAGCTTGAATGAAGAACCAGGTGAATGTAGTCAGCATGGAGTAATGCATGAGCAGTGCTATGAAGACACACGCAGCCTTGACTTCTGTGTTGGCGACGCTCTCGTTTGACAAAAAGGATAAATTCAGGAGAAACAAAGCCACACACATGTTGATCAAGATCTTTGTGGCCTGATTTGATTTGGCTTTCCTGTTCAAATATAAAAACAACCTGTATTTGTAACATTTAGCAGACGCTTTAATCCAAAAGATGAACAAAAGCAACTGTTTAAGGAACTTTGGGCTGTCGCGATAACCGCAATATCGTAAGAACGCGCTATTTACGAGGCAACCGCAGAGGACTGCATATACCGCAGCAACCGCGATATTTGCATGTTTTTTTATTTTTTGAAAGGTATGTCCTTCTCATTTTACACTGCATGCATGTGTACTAAATATTAAAGGTCCCGTTCTTCGTGATCCCATGTTTCAAACTTTAGTTAGTGTGTAATGTTGTTGTTAGAGTATAAATAAAATCTGTAAAATTTTAAAGCTCAAAGTTCAATGCCAAGCGAGATATTTTATTTAACAGAAGTCGCCTACATCGAACGGCCAGTTTGGACTACATCCCTCTACTTCCTTCTTTAATGACGTCACTAAAACAGTTTTTTGACTAACCTCCGCCCACAGGAATACACAAGAGTTGCGTTTGTAGAGTGTGTTTGTCGCCATGTCGTCGGAACGCTGTTATTTTCATCCCGCAGTCCAATCACCGGGTCTGATTCCGGCTCAAATTGATAGGGTAAAATTAAAGACATGTTTACAATAACACTGAGCGCGTGCATCTCCCCGTTATGGTAAGAGGCGTGACCTTTCCGGGCAAGATGCGCTAAACTGCTGTCGAATCACAACACAGGAACCGCTGGCACAATCAGAACTCGTTACGTATTTCTGAAGGAGGGACTTCATAGAACAAGGAAGTCATCAGCCCGTTTTTATGACAGTGGAAACAGCGGTATACAGATGAGTAAATTATGTGAAAAATACTGTGTTTTTTTACACGCGAAACATGAACACATGTTATATTGCACACTATAAACACAATCAAAGCTTCAAAAAAAACACGAAAAACGGGACCTTTAAATAAGTTATTAAATGTGTACCATGGTAATTTGTACAGAGGCTCCGTAGATTTGCACTAAACAAGCCTAAACAGACACTGAATGTGAGCAAGATTGACTGAGTGTGTGCGATTACCTGCGTCTGTCCTTCAAGCTGAGACATATATTCCTGAAAAAAGGTTGTCATGTCCAAGGATAGAAATCTCTCCCTTAGCATCAACACATTACTGGTCAGCTGAGCCTTATAAAGTGGCGCTCAAAGTTAAAATGATTTCAACATCTTGTTTCATTACATCTCTCTTTAAATGAATCAGCGTTTTTGAACATGCAGTTGAATGAATGGTTTAAAGACTCAAAGACCCTTGTGGCGCAACAATGTAACTGCACTGACTGACAGCCTGTCTGGAACACGCAGAGATGAGTAGTTCTGCTTATACTCGTGAAATATCAGCAGAAAGTCTCTCGTTTAGTCAGATTTGAGGATCGGAACTAACTATTATACATATAACAATAGCCCTACGATCTTACTGTCTTATTTATGTTCTGTTATGTAGACCCTTATTTATTTTGACATTCTCTTCTGTTACTTGCTTCCTGTTTCAATACTCTGTTTTCGTTATTGAATATGACATGTTACACAGATTTTATATATATATATATATATATATATATTAGCCACTCAAAAATACCGCAAGGGAAAATCCTTAACCGCGACAGCCCTACTACTTACAGTAACTATATGCTATAGTTTAACATACTTTACCGTAACAGGAAATGCATGAACAGAGCGACGGACAGAAAAAACATGGAGATGCCACAGCCGATAGAAGTGATGAAGCTCAATGAATCCACATACGCCTCTGTGATTGAATATTGAATATATATATCTGGAGGAGACTGAGAGATCAGAGAAACACAACAGAAACAATCCTTTTGAAACCTTTTGTTGTTTGTTAGCAGTAATCAGATCTTTACATTTTAAATGCATATTATTAGTTTTGACTTCTTTAGTCATCTTTTACAAGTTCACTAGCTAAAAGACTCTGAGAAGCTTCTCACCATCAGCACTGCAAAGAACGTCAGATGTGAACACGAGCACTTTATGGTGTTGTTGTTGATTTTTTCTGTCTTGCAGCCAGACGTTGTCCAACCAAGATTTCCTTTGAAGAAAAGAGTGCGAGGAATGACATTAATTATAAAAAATACATTGGGTTTGTTGATGGGAACTGATCAATTCAGTCATAAATTAAATTACCTTTTCCATCCCAAGATGTGCAGGACGCCTCACCATCCTGTAAGAACATGTTTGATTTTTATTTTGTTTTCACAGTGTCTGATTATTATAACAAAAATATTTCGGAAGAAAACCTTCATTACCAGGTTATTATTTGTAAAGTTCATTTCTATATTGTTGGTAAGGTTGGAGATTTTGGCCCACATTGTTATTCCATAAACCTCATTGTTCAAAACTGTGTTAATTTTAGTTTCATCCTAAATAAGAAATTCAGTAAGAATACAAGAATAAACCAACCATTAGTCAAATATACTGTATACTTATGTGAATACAATAGATCAAGAAAGATTTGTTAAAAGAACAGTTCACCCAAAAATGTCTCATACAGTTATATTTCACTAGAACACAAAAGTTGAAGTCGCAAAGTGGATTAAAAATACACCTAAACTATTAACCGACGAGATTTGTTTTCCAGGGCTTTAGTTTTACAGGCATGAACAACATAACATGAGGATTCACACATCGTCACATTACTGCAGCGCTTCTGTGAATGGAGAGAAACATATCAATAACAAAATCATATATTGGCCTATATGTGAAATATATTTCATTTTATAAATATGAAAATAATTAACAGATTAACAAAACAAAGGAAAACTGTGCGACAAGTAGTATTTGCTGAGTTTTGGTTTATTTTTTTGACGCGCTCCATAAAGTTCACGGAATCCGAGATGGCAGAAATAAGTGGCATCCCATTTGTTTTCTTTATTTTACGCAAATTACATGAACGTTTTTTTACACGCAAGTTTTTCTGCTATTATAAAGAAAAAATTAAAGTGATTATACAGGCGCCTCACGCACACACACAAAACATATCAGTTATAGCATTGCTAACTGCCCAACGGCAGTTCCTGTTTCAGTCAATTCGTTTTGGCTTTGCGTTTATACAGTATAGCTTGTCTACTTATATTTTTTATTCTTGTTTCGTTCTGAATACCGTTAAATTTAAAGGATTTGTTGTGGAGAGGGGAACTAAATTATAATTGTTTCACTTTATTTAACGGTATTTTACATTAGGCTATTTCTGAATGTAATATTAAACTGCAACTTATATGGAACTTGTGTGTTTTATTTTTTTATTCTTTCAAAAAATGCAATTTTATGTGTAGAATATTTATTATTTATTTAAAAAAATATCTCTTGAAAAATTACTTTAAAAATGACTTAAACTAGTTTTTAAAACATTTAACTGAAAGCATTAATCTTCAAAATTCTTCCTGTTGGTTAATGGTTAACTATTTAATTATGAGCATCCCTAGTTATGACAGTGTACTGAAGTCCAGCTCTTCTGAAGTCACCATGGAAAAGAGATGTTATAAAAATTTTGCTTTGTGTTCCACAATATAATAATGACAAGTATAATTGTTTTGGGTGAACTATCTTATAAACATTCCTTAAAATGTTCAAAGATGGAATTTTTAAATTGAGTACCTTTCCAAAGTTTTTGTACCGTACAGCTACAAAAAATGCACTTCCATTGTTTTCCAAACGTGATTTATTAAAGGCCTCACTGGGAATCTTTATAGACCAGGGAATGTCTGTCATCAGGTCACTTTGACAGTCAACAACCTGTGAAAAAAGAATTAGCATTTTAAATGAGGAACATTAGAACATGGTATAATTCCTCAAGTCTTACTTTTATTTTGTCTTGATCTGAAGAGTAGCATGATTCTTTGGTTTCTGTGTTTTTGGGTTGTATGTGAAGAAGACCAATAACATCCCCAATGACAATCCGTGCACTGCTTATATTGTTTTTTTCCATTTCTAACATCTTAGTCTTCAGTGTGTCTGAGGTGTCTCTGCAAAATGTTCTTAATCACTTTGTATTCTGTAATAGTTATTTGTAATGCACTGGTAAATGCACACTTACAGTATTGAGGGATCAACTGTTAGATTGTAGGTTGGTGTCTTATCACAGTTCACACACTTCCAGTTACTCCCATTCAAACTCAGAATGTATGTGCTTTTTTCATTCCCTTTAGCACACAGAAATAAGTAAAGGATGGAATATATTTATATATCTGCATATTTATGTATTATAATCTCAAAGATTAAAGTGTTCCAAAACACTGTGTTGTTTATTTATAAATGTAGCCTAGTGTACATCTATTTGTTCTGTTTATGGTCAAGGAACAGAAATAATAGAATAGAATCTATTATTCCACTATCAGGCCAGTGTGAGCCAGGGTTAACCGTGAGCCGGGCGGAGCCAATAGCCTCTGATCTCGAGCCACGATGCCAAAATCAAGATGTGTTTTCACTGACGGGCCAGCACTAATTCTAAAACTTGCCATTAAAGGGTTAGTTCACCCAAAAATGAAAATTCTGTCCTTAATTTCTCACCCTCATGCCGTTGTAATGACTGAGGCAAATCAGACACAATTATTGGTTAGTTAACCAATAGTTTTAAGCTCACTCTGGAGTCTGTCCCCATCCCCCGGGAAGTTTTCAGTTACAAGTTTATTGCGCTGAGGAATGTGGTTGCCGCATGGAGAACAGAGTAGAGACACAGAAAATCTGCATCTTCCCTGCATTTTCCACACAGAACACAGACTCTATGGCATTAATGTATAGACAGACTGTGCTATAAATGATTCCTTCTCAGGAAATGGTATCCATTATTACTGATGTTGTATTGTACTCATTGTATTTACATGTTTGATGATTGTTAAATGTTATGACCTGCACGGTAACTTCAATCATGCCATGTTTAGTGTCTATACGTTCGTAGCGGGAAGATTTAAATGTTTGTGTATGCGGTACATCCATACCTGTGCAACACATCGGTATTAAAAGAATATTTAATAGTTCTGATTCAAGAACTCAGCTTGTTAATCTTTCTGGGTTGTAAAAGCCCTGACAGGAGGGGTGTTGCCACCCAGAATTACAACATCTTCATTGGTCCGGTCAACAACTGAGAGGTGTGACTTTGACCAGAGGTTAAAAACCAGCGAACAGTGCCACTCCCTTTTCTTTTTTTTCCTTGCTCCTGAACGACCGAATCGATCTCCTTGCGGCCGGCCTAGGCCAGGCCTGCAAGGCCTGTAGGCCTCGGCCTACAAACGAGCCATGTGCTCCTCATCCCACATGGAAAAGACTGGCAACAACTTCGGACTGAATCACCCAAGATCTCTCCTCAGATGGCAGAGCCGATGCTCCTCAGCCTAAGGGCATCTTGCAAGTATCGTACATTTTAACACTAAACAGCAAGTTAGTATTAATTTGTAAGACTTACCTTGCTATTGCTGAAGAAACTGATGATTCCTTTCCAGATTGCCTTTTACATTTCATGTAGCTCTAGTAACAGCATCTCTTCCGGTTCAACACTATCATTACTCATTCTGACTTGCGTGTGTGTGTGTGTGTGTGTGACCCTTTATGTGTGTTATGTTATGTGTTTGTTAGTTTAGTTATGTGTTTGTGAGTTAGTTAATAAAGATTGTGCACAATACACGTTTGGTTCTGACTCCGTCTGCTAATGAATTGCCTCTTAAGTGATAGATCCGGACTACGTGAGTAGTACAGTACAATAAGAAATATTATTTTTCCATAACTTGAAATTGACATTTCTTAGAATTAATAAACAATCAACACTGAGCGTTCACTGGACGAACAGGTTAACTGATTGTAATGTTAATTTTAATGTAGCTACGTCCAGTTAATCTGATTAACGGATTTTCATATTCATAATTAATCATAATTAATAATCATAATGAGTTAATAATAATTATTAATATTTCCCCTTTGAGTTAATTTTCGCTACACCGTCAAGACTTTCGTTAATCTTCAGACCACAAATTAAGATATTTTTGTTGAAATCCGATGGCTCAGTGAGGCCTGCATAGGGAGCAATGACATTTTCTCTCTCAAGATCCATTAATGTACTAAAAACATATTTAAATTAGTTCATGTGAGTACAGTGGTTCAATATTAATATTATAAAGCCACGAGAATATTTTTGGTGCACCAAAAAAAACAAAATAACGACTTATATAGTGATGGCCGATTTCAAAACACTGCTTCAGGAAGCTTCGGAGCATAATGAATCAGCGTATCGAATCATGATTCGGATTGCGTGTCAAACAGCCAAACTACTGAAATCACGTGACTTTGGCGCTCCGAACAGCTGATTCGACACACTGATTGTTATTTTGGCTTTTTTTGGCGCACCAAAAATATTCTTGTCACTTTATAATATTAATATTGAACCACTGTACTCACATGAACTGATTTAAATGTGTTGTTAGTACATTAATGGATCTTGAGAGAGGAAATGCCATTGCTCCCCATGGAGGCCTCAAGGAGCCATATGATTTCAACTAAAATATCTTAATTTGTGTTCCGAAGATTAACGAAGGTCTTATGGGTGTGGAACGACATGAGGGTGATTAATAAATGACAGAATTTTCATTTTTGGGTGAACTAACCCGTCTGATTAGCAAAGAATTTAACAATATTCCATTAGTTATTCCACAGAACATGGGATCTCTGTTTTTTATATTGCAAATCTTCACTCAAGCACAAATTATAAATGTTTCTTTCTTTCGTTCGCATTGAGGCCTATTATAGGCTATTCGCATTCTTTACTGTAGTAAAGTAGAAGAAACACCGTAGGACAGAAACCTTTTTGCTTGCACGTTAATTTCTATTTAACACAGTTTGTGCTTGTTATTAGACTATATAAGGTGCGTCAAGTTGCGCTTTTCACACACGCTGGTGATTTTTACTTTAGCTTTGCCTGGCAGCGCAAAATCAAACATAGCCTGAATGTCTTGCCCTTGTGGAGGATACAACTCTCTCTTCAGGCCTTTTACAACAAGTGTCAGTTGCTCGTAACATCAGGAGATAACATGAAGATATTATTAAAGAGAAATGGTCTCTTTCCTGCTTGTGTCCTTCATCCCTCTCAAAGTGCAGAGCGGTAGGCTATATCAAAGACTATAATAACGGGACTTTGGCTATATGATGCATCTTTGTGTGGAAATTAAAAAACTAATGTTTTTTTAAAATAATATTTAACTTTCTTATTATTTAGGTTACCATTATTTACCGATATATATTTCATAGTTTTACAGGCTGTTGTGTGTTGTTTCACTGACGGAATAGCTAAAATAAACACGCACATCTGTTACCCCTGTTAAAGAAACCAGCATATGCTGTTAAGGTAGTTTTGAAGCTGGTATGCTGGTTTGAGCTGGTTTATGCTGGTCCTGTGCTGGTCCATGCTGGTAAAATAGTTCCAACAGATTTTGGTGTGGTACCGATAATCGTAAAATTTTAATGGTATTGGTACCGAATACTGGAATTTTGGTACCGTGACAACACTAGTCCGAAACGTCTTTCAAGCTGAAATGCTCAGCTGCATCCACCATCCACCAAGTAGCTGCTTTTACTTTTGTTTTTTGTGTTTATTTTATATTAAAGTGTGTTAAACGTTTGCTGGTTCCCACCTCTTCCTTCCCTGATCAACTAATCTCGTTTGTCCAGCTGGAATACATGGATCAGCACTTTTAATGTTTTAATTACTTAGCCCAGTTTATTAAACACGTTTTAAAACCACATGAGTGCCTTGGAATTTTCTTATTTCATCTAATGAAAAATTTGTTTACTTACTGTTGCATGTATCATCGTCATATTCAGCTTTTTCACATGTCTTATCATCAACAGGAGGGATTTTCAGACAATCTCAAGAGAACATAACACATAATTCAACATAATTATCAAATCATAATGTAGCTGTTAAAATCAATAAAACTTCTGCATTGATTAATTCCCATCAGAGATGGTCAGGAAGGTAATAAAAGAACAACAGAGGAATAAAACCCAAAAGAGTGATTGCGTTGTGTAGCCTAATATCATTTACATGTCTGACTACAGATATCAGATTAATGTTTAGAGTCAGTTACAGGTAGTTTGACTTCCTGAACAGTGAAACACTGATCAATATTTTAAAAATGTTTTAAAAAGATCAGTTTATTTGAGCAGCTCGACCCATTTGTCCGACAAATGACAGACAAAGGGAAAATTATAAAAATATAAATTAAATAATGCACATAAAAATTAGATGAAGTATATCAGCACAGGCCTGTTACACCTGTGCTGTTAAATAACTAACTGCCCTAATCAAAGAGAGAAACTGACATGAAAAAACTTACCTGGGTGAGATTGACCAGGTGGTTTGCAGTTGGGAGTGGTGGTGGTGGTGATGCTACTGTTGCTTTCCTTTATCTGGCAAGTAACAATATTTTTTGATGATCCTGCAGAAGGGAAAAGAATGACTACAAAACTCGCTTAATATAACTAGTTTAAAATAGTCTGTGGTTTTGCCATGATCTGCTTTTCCAAACCCAGAAACACACTACAGTGCTTAGGAAAAAAATAACATACAGACTCAATTCAATTTGTCTTAGGTGTGTTAGGATCTATTTTTGATTTGCATTGATTGACAAACAGTCATCGTCATCACTGACAGCCATGATCAATCATGAAAAAATAAAAAAAAGCTTTGTACTTATGTGTTAAAATTTCATTTAATTTAGGACCACACGCACCTGATTGATTGACAGTTGACTGTTGACATTTTGATTCATTTGGCAAAAACCACAGCTGTATGTCTTTATCCGTCTCATTCATTCTTACTTCATATTTCCCCTTATCATTTGTTATGTTGAAACAGTGTTTTCTGTTTGTAGTGTCTTTGCAGGGTCCTGGAAACATCAGAGAGAACTTTTTTTTTTTAATTGTTGGGAAAAAAAACATTCTAAATAGTTTTGAACTTGAGTTTATAAATTAAATATACATATTTTTACCTAGAGAAGATGTGTTTATTCTGACATTCATTGTGCAAACATCCTTTATTTCTGTATCACAAGCTGATAGACATGTCAGTTTAATATCTGGAATAAAAAGAACTCAATGAATTTGTAACTTGATCTGTCAGTCATCACAGTCATGTTATCAGTGTATATTTCACATCTACCTGTTTTACTCGAGTCCCTGAAACATGTATCTGTCAAATTGTCACCAACTATTATTTTTTTTGAGCAGCCTGCACAAAGATAACATTAAGAAGCTATTATGTAATGACATAATGATATAAAACTCTATTTTAGATGCCTAAATTTAGACTCACACATTTATAGTCATTATGATGTTTTATTTTTATTATTTTTTAAAATTGTTATTATGCAAACAGACAAAGTAGTTACAGGTGACAGATCAAATACAAAATAACCAAGAATAACAAAACATACATAACAGCCAATATGATGTGTGTGTGTGTGTGTGTTTGTGTGTGTGTGTGTGTGTGTGTGTAACTGGGTGTGGGAGTGGAAAAATATAAAGGAACATGTAGAGAAGTTTACAGACATAACAATAGTAAAAAAAATTAAAAACTAAAAATGTATGACAATAAAAATGATGGTAATAATAGTATTAACAAAATACTATCAAATCTATCAAATACTATCAAAATACTTGAAATCAGCATACTTATCTGGTGTGACGCACAACAGACGATCGTCAGCCACAGAAAATTCTGCTTTTGCAGAGACATAATTCCCAAAAACAGCCTGATAGAAACACAAGAGTTTGATTTTGATTTCTACAGATATTAGAAATTAATCTTAAAGCATTTTTCTTATTACGTTCTTGTAAGTCCACAGTCCAAGAGGAGAGAGAGAGTTTCATCCGTTCACATATGAAGCCGTACGATTATGATTCACAGTTCAGAGACACTGGAACAATGACATACTGTTCATTTGCATACATGAAAATCATGATTATTTTGTGCTTTACCTGTGAATTTCAGTGTTCATTTACATTCAGGTCCAGTATATCAAATTCACACTTGTTCAGAGAGCAATGTGAGAATAGCAAATAAATAATTATATTTAATAATGGTAGCAACACAATGCCAATGAGAGCATAACATTTATTAGTGGTTATTAGACAATGAAAGTCCATCATGATTAAAGAATTTTATTAGCTTCATTAATCACACGAGATATAACGCATTAAATAACCACATTAAATAATTCAAAAGTTATTAGCTGATTTTGGCACCGTGTTTTTGTGTTTTGCATTTTTAGTAACCAAATATGTTCTACATCTGTGTGTGTGATCAAGGAAATATTTGTTTCATCCTGAAGATGCAAATTTGTTTTCTAAAAGAGGTTCAGTATAGTTTTTTTTTTTCTCTCTGATATGCACATTCAAATATGGATTATTACGCTCAATAAATCTAACATCACTAATATTCAGCTCAGTTCAATCCTCTGACAATAACAGATGGTTTCAGTAATGATCATCACAGATATTTGTCATTTGTTTTGAATGATTTCAGTAAAAATAGCGTTTTTTACAGTCATAATTTTATGTACATACACAGGGACGTTGCCAGAAGGGAGAAAGATGGTGACAATTCATGGGGACTCTGGGATTTCAATTCCTCCAAGTAACCCTGGAAAGTGATTTCAATCAAGGGTCCAAACAAAACAAGATTTTATTCTCGGCGGAAGAACGGTATTTCAACTGAGGAGGGCCCACAGGACCAGGGCCTTGGATACCCTAGCCACGGCCCTCCTGGGTTCTACTTTTTTTTTGTAGGTGTAGGCGAATGTCGGTTAAGCGACTGAGCGTCAGTGGGCAGGGCTTATAGTGTGATGTAAAACTATTCGTCAGTGTCTTGCTCTGGGCATCACAAATCCCATATCAAAACTGGCCATTTTTGGAGCTTGATGAAATATAATGAGGAGGACATTTCAAGCTATATAAAACTGGCAGGATGTTTTAATGGTTCAAAGAGCTCTTATATGTCAAAAGACAAAAGGCAAGATATATGGATATATGGCTTAACCCTCTGGAGTCTGAGGCTGATTTGGGGCCTGGAGAAGTTTTGACATGCCCTGACATTTGTGCTTTTTTCAGTTGTTCATAAACATATAAATGACAAAAGTGTCATTACACTGTATTCAGCACAAACTAGGCTACAATAATATGTGAGGAACATGTATGTACATGTTTGTGTTTTTGAAGGAATAACATTTATGCGTGGTTATTGCAAAAACAAAAAACTTAAGTCACTGAAATAAGGCCAAAAAAAGTATAGTAAATCTGTGTTTACAATACTTTAGGGTATTGGAGGTTGTAGACTAGAGTTTTTGCTTCAAAATTATGTAAAAATTATGCTGCCTACTCCTTCATATAAAACAATATATTGATTTAGTTTTTGTAAGACACTTTTTGCCAAGAAACACAGTATGCATGGAGGCGTGAATCACCACTGAAAAATGGGCCATTCTCACCTGAGAAGACAAAAGAATTGGATAGTAATGAGCTGAAATGACTTGCATATTAATGAGGCATTTCAGTCAGGTAGGCTTTTAAAAAAGCCTTCTGTGATGTCTCAAGCTCATCATGATATATGAAACATACAGAAAAATATTATTACAATATAAAGTAATGGTTTTATATTATACTTTAAAATATTATGTATTTCTGTGATGCAAAGAGTCTGAATATAGGCTTTTAGTTTAAAAGCATGCACATTTGGAGAAATATTGGATTCTCATATGCTTATGTCAATTTTCTATACAGAGGAGTTATATTTATTTAATATTCATTGTCATTACTATGAGCGCTGGTGTTTTCAATTCATCCTTGAAGTCGGAGGGCGCTCTCTGTGCATTTTTAGTCCACAAATTCATCTAAAAGAAGAAGAGGCTATTCCATGAATGGAGTTTCCAATTCATACTGCAGCCGGAGGGCGCTAAAGAAACAAAAACTCATCTAAAATTCATCTATAGAAGAAAAGAAAACAGGAACTAACTGCATGTCTTCTAGAGCTCCCTAACCATGACTTTTACATCCAGATAAACACTTTTCAAGACAATAAATACACGATTGAGACGATGAATGCATGTATTGCCTCTGAATTTGCGTCTGAATAGCGCTGGCTCCATGGGCGTGGCCGCATTAGCGGATAATGAGCTGAATCACGGACTTCTGACATGGCTCTCTTTTCATACAGATTACATAAACACAGAAGGTTTGTTTTCGATTTGACTTGCATGATTTAAAACCTGACATCTTAATGTTTTTTTAGACATAAGTTTAATTTTTCTGTGATTAGTATTCACTAAGTTACAGTTCATTTTCTGAGAACTATCAGATTGGACTTCGTTCAGAGGGAGAGGAGAAATCACGCATCATGTTAGTTTTCTTTATTTTACAAAAAGCACAACATTGTGTTTTTACTCTGAGTGTATACAAATAAAAGAAGATATTCTATAGTTTCAATTGATATATTACTTATGTCTCTATGACAAAAAATGACGGAGTATTTTAAGTCTGTTTTGCTGCAATGTGAAAAAAAACCTGCAAAACGCGCCGGCGCGTTTTCAGACCTCAGAGTGTTAAAACAAAAGTCTAGAGCAGCAGTTCCCAAACTTTTTTTCCTGCGCACCCCCTTCTATGTCCCAACCGGGTTGGTGCACCCCAATCCCCACTAAAAAAAAAAAAAAAAAAAAACGCAACAAAGCTTTGTTTTATTGCCATATAAAGACTCATGTTTAAAGGTGCTAAAGAGGATGTTTTGTTTTATACATTTTTGCAATATTACTTGAAACTGTCTTTACTAACTGATAAAAGACTATTTATTAGGTGCACTGAAAGGAATAATATTAATATACATCATCTGTGCACGAGGTAGGACCTTAAAAACATCAGCCAATCGTTTACGCGATCATCGCGTAATACGATTAAGACAATACTCTGATTAAGAAAGGACCATGTAAACAGCGATGTTTTATTACCTTAATCCAACTAAAGTCATACTCGAAGTAAACACAAATCGAATTAAGACAGGTGGAGTATTCCTATTTTAGTCGCATTATTGGAGTGCATTGTAGACATGTACACACCTTAATCGCACTATTAATGTCATGTGGGAGTTTTCGCCACATTTTGCCACAGGACACATAATACACACACGGCAGTGGTCAACCGTTTTGACGGCAAACAAGAGAGCAAGCGTCAAGCAAGAAGCCACAAATCAAATTCCTCTCACCTCATCTCTCATCCAGTACCTGTCTTCTTCTATGTTTCTATCAAAAACTAATAAATTATAGTTTTTTATTTAAAATAAAAGCGATTACAAAGGAAATGTTACTGTTCATGATTTTTTTATTGTATGGAAAAATCCCACTTAAAAAAACAGGCCACCATTACATTTTTCCTCTCACGCACCCCCTGGTGGCAGCTCGCGTACCCCTGGGGGTGCGCGCACCACACTTTGGGAATCCCTTGTCTAGAGGAAAACTGCATTATAATTATTAAAAAAAACCTTTTTACTTGACATCTTTACAAGTAATATCCCACATTTAAGAAATTATGTGCACAATTCAAACATTTAAAAGTCAAACAACAGGCTATATATTTCATAACTAGGGCTACAGTTACCCTCAACTTACAATGTGAGAAACTTTTACGACTTGTAAAGTATCTTGATGATGTTCATGTTCATGTTAAACTAAGTTGTTTAAATTAGGGCTGAACGATTTTTGAAAATAATCTAATTGCGATTTATTTTTACCAATATTGTGATTGTGATTTAATATATGATTATTTTTTAAGCTCTTTATCTTCTGTGTTATTCAACAAAGGCATGCAATAAATCATTGTAGGGGTGGGAATCTTTAGGCACCTCATGATTCGATTCCAATTCTAGGAGTCTCAGTCCAATTCCAAAATGATTCTTGATCTTTTTTTCTTATTGATTAGACTTATTAAGAAAACTTTCTTATTTAATTACATATGTAATTATGAGTACTTTTAAAAATAATTACACATTAAAAACGTAATTAAAACAATTGTGTGTTAATAATTTTAAATAAACTAATATAAGACAGAGCTTAGATTGAGCCAGGATTAGGCCTTTGTTTAATAAGGACATCCAAGAGATGACACACTGCAAGCATAAGCAAAGCACGCGTTTCTCACAGCACATCCTGTGCAATATAGCACACAAATATCCTTGAAATTCACTTCCGAACTTTATTAAAGATTATTTTGTGGATGGTTCGAGTGCTGTGTGTGTGTGTGTGAGAGAGAGAGAGCGAATAAGCACACGCAGCGCCATCGCGCATCTGTGGTTAAAATCTAAGCTCAGAATCGTTAGAGAATCTTTTCTCCCATCTCTATTGTATAGTATGAACAATGAAAAATATTAGATAGATTAAACATAAACTGTGTGTTTCTGTAGGCCAGGCATATGCGTAGTGTGCCAAGTTGATGCTTCCTCCTGCAGACTGCTTACTCTCGAGTGTCACGTGACGAGCGTGTAATTGCAGCCTTTGCGTTTAAAAAAAATCAAGTTTTGTCATACTGCGATATTATTGCATATGCGATTAATCATTCAGCCCTAGTTTAAATTTATCTTGAAAGCCAATGATCCCATTATGAGTTATATCCCCTCAGTACAGCATATTAGACACAGATTATTGAATACACATATTAAACTGCACAGCATAGCATTCAGACACTCTACTGTTGACTGTTAAGCTGTCTAAGAGAGAACATGGGTTTCTGTCTTAATTAGGCTCGTCATAAACGTTTTTCACAGTATTATTTCTGGATTGAACGATGGTTGTGGTGGAGTTGGACCTTTCTGGATCATCAGAGAAACGACCTTCTATGTCTTTGTGAATGTGGTAGTAATACAGGAAGAGGAAAAACCCTGAAAAAAATCAGAGAAAATTACTGCTACTTTTATATTTTAAAAAATTATGTACAAAATAATAAAAAATAGATCAATTAAAAATGAATTTAATTTGAAAAATAAAAGCATTCTGTTAAACCAATGGGTCATTCTCACGAAACCATTAAAACACCACGGCACTAATGATTTTAAATATTAAACATGCATTTTACTAATATATAAAAACATCATAATAAAGACAATATTGTTCTCTACACTGAACAAAGAGTAATTTCAACATATAAAGGAATTTTTTTTTGTATTTTACTATAGTTTCAGCTGAAATTCTCATTACCGCAATGCATCCAGGTATGTCTGAATGTATATTTTGTTCTAATTTAAACAGAAAAAAATGAAAATATTCTAAAATAAATTATATACTAATGTTCTAATAGATGTTTTCAAATGACAGAAAAAAATATGAATGTATAATATACAATAATAATGAAATAATAGTTGAAAAATGAAGTGTCCATGACTGATTTTCTCATTCTCCACAACATTTTTTAAGGACTCTTTACACACATACACAAAAGTTTAAAAAAAAAAATCTTGATTTTTGAATTAAGCAACACATGTGCTAGAACCTCAAAGATGGCTACCAAGTAGGAAGATCTCTTTATATTTATCCAGTTAAAAGTTAAAAAGACTCTTATCAGACCATGTACACAACATTTTGATTATCATTACCGTAACAGGAAATTTTCCTCATTTGGAAAAACTTTAAATTAATAATTTTCTGTGAAATAATTAATGTCTAATTATGTACATTAAATAAAAATTGTCTAAAATCATCATGGCTTCTCTGAATTTAATAAAATATGCTAAGGTACCTCATCCTCCGCAACACCATTGTCACTTACCGCAACAATTTAAGGCCAGTTGCAGTAGAGAGAACTTCTGTTTTGGTAATGATAATTTGATCATACAGGCTATTTTTAAATATATATTATGAGGTATTAAGTTAAATAATATTTACTAACTGTTGGAAAACTTTTGCAAGGCTAGGGTGAGAAATTTCAGAGAAAAGGTTTAGAAAAAAAACCCCCAAGTCAGACAGCAAGTCAAAACACATCTTACAGACTTCCAGTGTTTTTATATCAGGTTAGTGATATTTTGTCCTAAGCTGACACCTAACCCTCACAGAAAGCTGTGCAAATCATTAGATTTAAATATAAACATGATTTGGCCAATTTATGAGCATTTTAAAGTAGCGAGCAGGTGTGGACTTTAACCAATAAGTGACGTAAGCGGCTGCTTAGAGCCCCGGAGAATCAGGGGGGCCTTATGATGGCAAAACATTTTTAGCAAATGCTCCAGTGGGTATTTATGTTTGAGCATTGGAGAGTATGGCCCTTTCAAGGCCTTTTCACACAGGATGCGACAACGGCACCACTGCGCTATGAAACCCATTTATTTCATTGGCTTGCGCCGCGGTCAAAGTTCCGCTGCGCTATGTGATGATTACCCACGCGGCCAATAGAAACAGGGCATCAAATAACTAGAAGGACTGAATTACATGCTGCAAAGTGTTGGTAATGACATCCCCATATTAATGCAGAATGTTTGAGCTCTTTAAATTTGGTCAAATCTGATTGGTTATCAATGTTTGTTGTTCATCAGCTGGAAGAAAATTGTTTCGAAAGTGATTCCAGCAATATTGTTTTTCTTTGCCATTATTGTTGTGGTGTGGACTCTACCATTCTCTTAAAATGTGAGTATTTTTTAAAACTAATCTGGTAAATGGGTGGTGTATGTGGTATTGTTAAATGCACATTTTTAGCCTATGTAAGCCTATATTTTGAAGCACTGCAAAATCAAACTGATTGAACTTAAATCCATGATTGTGCCAATATTATCTAATTTACTTTCTACATTAAAGTTTATTTTTAAACTATTTAAACTATATTTAAACCTCATTCTTAGCATAATTATTATCATTACCGAAATCAGCAACCTCATTTCCGTAAGCTATATCATTACCGCAACAAGTGTTTCTATAATATTTATTTAATAGATGGAAAAATAGTAGTTCGCTTTTAAATGCATGTGCAGAATATATACAATATGTTCTTTCAGGTTTGCCACGTCATTTTGAAAATACGTCAGGCTTCATTGAAATATATATAAAAAAAATAGGTTGTAAATTGTGGAAGGTGTTGCGGTAATGAGTAGGGCTGTAACGATATGCGATATGAAACCGAAATCGCGATACGCAGGTCCACGAACCTGTATCGCGATGTGAGAAGGCAGAATCGCGACACACCCCTTCCAACTCTTAGGGTGCTTCTCAATTCTTATTTGTGCATCCTCGTTTCCTTTCCTTGCTTCCTTTCCTCACGTCTTAGCTCCACCCCTTCAGGATGCCAGGGAAGGACGCAAGGAAAAGACGAGAGGATGGAGGAATTGAATCAAGTGAAATGATAAATCCTCGCTCCCTTTAGCGTCACTTCAAAGCGTCATCAGCTGCGCTCGAGGGATCTATCCACATGTTGTTAAAGTTTGGTTATTTAAAAAATATAATAAATATTAATAAAGCAAGATGCCTAGTTGAAATATATGAGATATAAAGTTTATTTAATCTGTAAAAGTAAAGCATACATTTATATTATTGTGACAGATATGAAGGGGGAGGAGAATTTATACGTGCGTCACGTTTCTCGACGAGAAAGACTTCCGCAAAGGATGCACCTGTGTATCCTCGCTCATAACTCCTCAGGAAGCCTCCTCACTCCTCGATCCTCGCCTCCTCGCGGTGCAATTAGAGAATTGAGATATCCTTAAAGATGGCTGAGCTCTATTGTTTTCCGGGTCATAGGATGGAGGACGGAGGAGCGAGGAGACGAGGAGGGATATTGAGAAGCACCCCAGAGTTATCCTTCCTGTCCAGGGGTGCGTTTCCCAAAGCGAACTATGGTCGCAAGTTCCGTCGTTACCAATAGAGTTCAATGGGACTTACGACCATAGTTGGCTAACGATGCTTTCGGGAAACTCACCCCAGATCCAATGCTACCACATTTTTAAATTACTATAAGTATTAGGGGTGTAACGATTTATCGTAGATGGTGTGTCTCAATCAGCTCTCTAGTTCAGTAAGTGTTTCGGGCACACATTGAATCTTGCAAGCAGGTTTAAACGTTTCTCATGTCAGTCTCTTGCATGGTCGCGTGAGAAAAGTCGTGGCTTTCTTTCACCGCAGTGCACAGCAACAGCTGTGCTCACAGAAAAGCAAAAGACGCTTGCGATGCTTTGCTTTAAGTTAGGGGCCGTTCACATATTGCGTCTTTTCCGCGTGCAAGTCAGTTATTATTTTCAAATGTAGCCGGGCGGCAGGCGCGCTCATAATGGGATCAACGCGGTCGCGACGCGCATGCAATTCTCAACTTCTCAGAATGCCGCAAGCGCACCGTGTGACAAGAATCAACCGATCAACTATGGCCTTTCCGTAACAAAACATCAAAAGCTCAGCCGAACAGCTGATCATAGCTGTTCATGGTGGTTTTTATATCTTATCTCCATCAATATATCTCGTAGTAAAACTAATGCAAGGGCTAGAAATCATTTATCCTTTGCAGAAACATCCTGATCCTCTTGGAGAGCTCAGTTCATGGTTGCATAGCAACGACCGACGCCACAGTAGCGCAAGCGCTTTGGAAAGAAGGAGAAGCGGTGCAGCCGCGCCTTCCACGCGTTTTTAGACGCGATATGTGAACGGCCCCTATTCATAATTCTAAGTTCATGTTAAATTTAACATTTTTTTTCAGTGACAGACAGCCCTATTCAACTGTTAATTTGAATACAGAAGGTTTTTATTAAAATTGTATATTCATTTATTTTATTGAAATGTGATCTTGTATGTACAACAAGGAAAATTATTGAAATTTGTTCATGTTTTTTTAATAAATCTTGTTTGAATTTCAGTTTCATTTTGTTCAAAATATCGTGATACGTATCGTATCGTGAACTCTGTATCGAGATACGTACCGTATCGTGACCTGAGCGTATCGTTACACCCCTAGTAATGAGAGAAATCAATCAAAATAAAAAAAATAAACTGTTAATTTAAAAATAAATATTATTTCAGAATTTCAAGTAACTCTCCATGACAATAATCCATGTTTAAAAATGTGAAAATATATTTGCTTTTCTAACAGTGTTGATGTTTTCAGACTGTTGCGGTAATGAGATTTTTTTAGGACTTGTTTTGGAAATTGTGTTCAAAAAGGTCTTAAATTGTAAGTATTGTAAGTTTTTAAATTTATTTTCACAAATACTCCAGAATATGTTTCTGTCTAAAAAAAAATTAAAGCATTTTTTAATTTTCATGTTTGAAATTTTTAAAACCAAGTTTTCGTGAGAATCACCATATATAATTGTTTCTCACCCTGAAATGAGTTCAGCACAGTGAAGATGTAATATGAGGGAATGAGCATCTCTCCATAACTGAAGAACGCCACAGCCCACGTCAGGCCGAAGAGCAGGAACAAACTCAACACCATCATGAGCTGCTTTCTGAACGTTTTTTTCTTGCCATCAGCTGCTCTTCTGCGTCGGGTTTGGACAATCCTAGTGCAGATGGTGATGAAAATTCCTGTCGTGAAGATGAAGACTAAGGTGTAGTAGCCAATGTTCACTATGTAGTGAATGACAAGATCTGTAATCCAGCACCTATAATCAGAAGAGGGTATAATATATTTAAGACAATCAGAAGACACTTAAAGTGCCACTATTATGCTTTTTGGAATATTACTTTTATTGTAGTGTGTAATAGAGCTGTTTGTGAATTGGGGCCGCACAATTAATAAAATTTTTAATCATGATTACGCATGCCACGATTTTGTAATTGTTCAAAGGTGCGATTACAAAAAAAAATTGCTAGACAATCCTTTAATAATACATCACAATATCTAACTATGGAAACAAAATGCCTGTGAAAAGGTTAAGTGCAGGTTTTGTCTTCATTTAAGCCCAAACTGTTAGAAAACAGCACAAAAAGTTCCTTAAATGCTGATGATAGCGGACCCACTTTATATTAAGTGGCCTTAACTACTATGTACTTACATTTAAATTAATCATTTGATACAATGCACTTATTGTGTACATACATGTTTTTACATTGTACTTATATTTTTAAAACACCTGCATGTAATTACATCTTTAATTAATTTCTGTAATTACATTAATAATTACACTGTTGACCCATCCCTTAACCCTTACCCCTACCCTTAACCCTACCCATACCACCAAAGCTTCCCCTAATCTTACCCGTACCCCACCTCAATAGCTGCAAATGTGTTTAGCAATTCAATATGAACCCAATAAGTACATTGTACTTATTTTTTGATGTAAGTACATAGTAGTTAAGGCCACTTAATATAAAGTGGGACCATGATAGCTGTTCAGTGCGGGTGTTTTAGTGCTCATCTTCATAAATTGCAGCGCTGTTTTCCGCACGTTTTTAGACACTGGGCAAAGGGAAATCTATTTAGAGCGCTTCATTTTATTAGTTAAAATATCTATATTTGGCACCAGCGTATCGATTCTCATTCTCATTTTTTTTCTGCTGCCAAAGCAAATCCACTTTGATAAGATTGATACGATAAAACTGATGCCATCGTTACGGTTCATATCACTGTGAATCAAATGCTGAGGAAGAGCTGAAATTCAGATATGATAATGAGATTTTGGTTTCTGACACGTTCTGTAAGCGGTCAGACCAACAGACTGAGCCATCTGACCAATCAGAGCAGAGCATGCTCTCAGAAAGGCGGGGTTTAGAGAGAGCGAATCCTTGAATGAACCGTTTCAGACACTGAGAGAAAAGAGCTGATGCTGCAGTAGATATTATGAGAAAATTAAAATGTTTTTGTCTTTGGATGAATGTGAACCTATTGTAGGAGATCTTTATAAACAAAATTAGGAACTTTTAAAATAGTACAATAGGGACACTTTAAAGCGGCATTATTTCATGCATTTGTGACATCAGAACAACTTACATTTGTGTGGTTTTTTCAGACGTTGTTTTTATAATCACTGCTTTATATCCTCCTACAGAAACAACAGCTATGACTATAGGAGCCGAAAACGCTGAAAACACATGGAGATCAGGGTTATTATAGTCCACTTAAACGAAAACTATAAAATAAACATTAAAAAACACAAATAAACATATTTCATTACTTGAAATGAAATAAACTTCAGGTGAGAATAAAAAAAAAAAAAACTTATTAGTAAGTAACAAATAATCAAATTATGAGTAATGGTACAAATAAATACAACAGAACAAACATAAATGAAATAAACGGTGCTTTTCAAGTTTTTCATGTAGGTTTAAACAGGAGATTTTCAGGTACAGAAATTGTAATTTAATGTATAACTATAGATTAAACTTTAGTAAAGTTAATCAGTCAAGAGCAGTTACAGATGTATAAATGTTCTTAATGTTGAAAATATAAAATGTTAAATACTGTTAATTGAAATTATTTTAAAAATGAACAGACACTTTAAATGTGAAATTAAACCTGCCGGTAGGTGGCAGCGAATCACTGTTAATGAGCGAATCATTGAGATTCAACCGATTCATTCAGGAAGTGTTGCTCAGAGACGCAAAACAACTCTGCTGACTTTGGAAATATTTTCGTTAGCGAAATGCACCGAAACAGAAGATTTGGTGTCTTAAATGTAAGTCACTTGATATTAAGTTCTTGTTCATTAAACTGTACGCTAAATAAAATCAATATCACATTTGTAATCATGCTAATATTTGGAGAAAATAATATCAGATCATTAAACCAACAATTACGATATCATAGATGATATATAACGCACACCCTACAGCACCCTGGCCCGATCGGGCAAATAACCGTTCCGTCTGCTGTCCTGAGCGTCGTTCACACTGGCCCTGGGCCATCGGGCAGTCCTTATTGTCGAGCCCTGACATTAAAAGTCGAAAAAACAACTTGTGTGCAATTTTCTTTTTCGAGTGAACTCGAGTTTACAATCTGCTGGTTTTGTTTTAAACAATGTTATTTTCTTAAGTGAACACTATAACAGGTGGTTTCTCCATATAACTCACTCCAGCCGAACACGGTGATCTTCCTCATGTAGTTTGTGATGGTGACGTTCTGTCTGATGAGCCATAAGTACATATGAAGAGCTTGAATGAAGAACCAGGTGAATGTAGTCAGCATGGAGTAATGCATGAGCAGCGCTATGAAGACACACGCAGCCTTGACTTCTGTGTTGGCGATGCTCTCGTTTGACAAAAAGGATAAATTCAGGAGAAACAAAGCCACACACATGTTGATCAAGATTTTTGTGGCCTGATTTGATTTGGCTTTCCTGTTCAAATATAAAAACAACCTGTATTTGTAACACACACTTAGCAGATGCTTTCATCAAGAGGAACAAAAGCAACTGGTCAAAGAACTTTTAATGTTAATAATTACAGTAACTATAAGTTGTACTTTAAGATACTCTACCGTAACAGGAAATGCATGAACAGAGCGACGGACAGAAAAAACATGGACATGCCGCAGCCGATAGAAGTGATGAAGCTCAATGAATCCACATACGGTGCTGTGATGTTTGCATTTACATCTGGAGGAGACTGAGAGATCAGAGAAACACAACAGAAACAACCCTTTAAAAATCCTTAGTTGTTTGTTAGCAAGAATCAGATCTTTACATTTTAAATGTATACATGTAAGTTTCTTTTAGGGCTGCAACTAACGATTATTTTGATAATTGGTTAGTTGGCTGATTATTTTATCGATTAATCGATTTATAGGATAAAAATCCCAATTTTCTTTTCTATTGCACATCCTGCCCAATGTCCTTCAAAAAATGCTTAATTTATTAGACTACCTGTCACACATATTTTAGGAATCTATGAAAAACTTGTTTAAAACTTAAAATGTTACAAACTGAATAGTTTGTAAAAATGAAAACAACTAAATAGTCATTATTCACACATAATGTCCAAAAAAAATATTTTTTTATGGCCTCCTTTGGCTTTGATAACAGCTTGCATTCTTGCCGGCATTGTTTTCATGTACTTTTCCACAATTTGTGTGGGTGCAGTCAGTTTTGACAACGAAAGATGAGGTCATTTGATTGAATGCCGTGTATTTATGACATTTACCTGCTAGAAATACATGCTCAGTTTTAACGTTATTTTAAGGTGGAGTAGAATTAAATGAACGGCAAAACATTTTGTTTACATATTTCAGTTTAAGAGCCACTGCTGGATATCAGCCTACACTTTGGTCACAGATTTAGTCAGCAAACAAGCAGAGCAATATAGACCGACTGAATGACACTTCAATTTAAGGAGAAAATCTCAAATCAAGATCGCTGAAGTCCAGCTTACTTGTCTGTTTGCAGATCATCCACACTTTTTCCTCAGTTTAGAGAGAGCTCATGTGGACCAGCATAGGACCAGCATAAACCAGCTCAAACCAGCATACCAGCTTCAAAACCTACCTTACCAGCATATGCTGATTTTTTTCAACATTCCGTCAGTGAAACAACACACTACAGCCTGTAAAACTATGAAATAAATATCGGTAAATAATGGTAACCTTAATTATAAGAAAGTTAAATATTATTTTTAAAAAAAACATTCGTTTTTTATTTCCACACAAATTCCAAAGTCCCGTTATAATAGTCTATCAAATAGACTGCTCTGCGCTTTGAGAGGGATGTGGGACACAAGCAGGAAAGAGACCATTTCTCTTTAATAATATCTTCATGTTATCTCTTGATGTTACAAGCAACTGATTTAGCACTGTCGAGAAAGCGAAAGTAAAAATCACCAGCGCCTTATAAAAACTTGATGCGCCTTATAAAGTCTAATAACAAGCACAAACTGTGATAACTCTCTGGAGTCAGGTAACGCGCCAGCGCATTTTGCAGGATTTTTTTTGACATTGCAGCAAAACAGACTTAAAATACTCCATCATTTCTTGTCATAGAGACATAAGTAATGTATCAATTGAAACTATAGAATGTCTTCTTTTATTTGTGTACACTCAGAGTAAAAACACAATGTTGTGCTTTTTGTAAAATAAAGAAAACTAACATGATGCGTGATCTCTCCTCTCCCTCTGAACGAAGTCCAATCTGATAGTTCTCAGAAAATGAACTGTAACTTATGAATACTAATGACAAAAAAAATGACACTTATGTCTAAAGAAATGTTGAAATGTCAGGTTTTAAATCATGCAAGTCAAATCGAAAACAAACATTCTGTGTTTGTAATCTGTATGAAAAGAGAGCCATGTCAGAAGTCCGAGATTCAGCTCATTATCCGCTAATGCGGCCACGCCCACGGAGCCAGCGCTATTCAGATGCAAATTCAGAGGCAATACTTGTATGCATTGTCTCAATCGTGTATTTATTGTCTAAAAGTGTTTATCTGGATGTTAAAGCCATGGTTAGCGATCTCTAGAAGACATGCTGTTAGTTCCTGGTTCCTTTTCTTCTTTATATGAATTTGTGGCCTAAAGGTGTACAGAGCGCCCTCCGGCTGCAAGTATGAATTGAAAACCGTATCCAGCACTCATAGTGATGACAATAAATATTGAATAAATATTACTCCTCAGTATAGAAAATGGACATAAACATATAAGAATCCATCAATATTTCTCCAAATGTGCATGCTTTTAACCCTCAGGGGTCTGAGGATTTTTGGGACCCTGGAGAAGTTTTGACATGCCCTGGCATTTGTGCTTTTTTCAGTTGTTCGTAAACATATTAATGGAAAAAGTGTCATTACACTGTATTCAGCACAAACTAGGCTACAATAATATGTGAGGAACATGTATGTACATGTTTGTGTTTTTGAAGGAATAACGTTTATGCGTGGTTATTGAAAAAACAAAAAAACTTAAGTCACTGAAATAAAGCCAAAAAATATATATTAAATCTTTGTTCACAAGACTTCTGGGTATTTGAGGTTGTAGACTAGAGTTTTTGCTTCAGAATTATGTAAAAATTATGCTGCCTGCTTGTTCATATAAAACAATAGAGAGATTTAAATGTTCTAAAACATCTTTGGTCAAGAAACACAGTATGCATGGAGGCGTGACTCCTCATGTATAATGGGTGATTCTCACCTGAGAAGACAAAAGAATCACATAATAATGACCTGAAATGACTTGCATATTAATGAGGCCTTTCAGTCAGGTAGACTGTGAAAAAACCCTCTGTGATCATGATTCAAATCTCATCATGGTGTAAATCAAACATACAGAAAAAACAGCAATACTGTGAAATATTATTACAATTTAAAATAATGGTATTCTATTATATTCTTTAAAATATAATGTATTTCTGTGATGCAAAGTGTCTGAACAATGTTACCTCTATGGCATTTCATATAGGCTTTTAGCTTAAAAGCATGCACATTTGGAGAAATATTGATGGATTCTCATGTTTGTCAATTTTCTATACAGAGGAGTAATATTTATTCATTAGTTATTGTCGTCACTGTGAACGCTGGATACTGTGTTTACAATTCATACTTGCAGCCGGAGGGCGCTCTGTGCACTTTTAGTCCACAAATGCCAATGCTAAAGAAGAATAGGCAATCCAGGAAATAACTGAAATAACAGAGGCCAGAGATCGCTAACTATGGCTATTCAAAACACTTTTCAAGACAATAAATACACGATTGAGACGATGTATGCATGTATTGACTCAGAATTTGCGTCTGAATAGCGCTGACTCCGTGGGCGTGGCCGCATTAGCGGATAATGAGCTGAATCACGGATTTCTGACATGGCTCTCTTTTCATACAGATTACATAAACACAGAAGGATTGTTTTCGATTTGACTTAAACGATTTAAAACCTGACATTTCAACGTTTTTCCAGACATAAGTATAATTTTTTTGTGATTAGTATTCACTAAGTTACAGTTCATTTTCTGAGAACTATCAGATTGGACTTCCTGCAGAGGGAGACGAGAGATCATGCATCATGTTAGTTTTCTTTATTTTACAAAAAGCACAACATTTTGTTTTTACTCTGAGTGTACACAAATAAAAGAAGATATTCCACAGATTAAAATGGTGTATAACTTAATTGTATGTGCAACATTAACGGAGTATTTTGAGTCTCTTTCACACTGGTAAGAAAAAAAACGCGGTGGTATCGCCGGCGATACCCTCAGACCTCAGAGTGTTAAGCTAAAAGCCTATATGAAATGCCATAGAGGTAACATAATTGTTCAGACACTTTGCATCACAGAAATACATTATATTTTAAAGAATATAATAGAATACCATTATTTTAAATTGTAATAATATTTCACAGTATTGCTGTTTATGATGAGCTGAGACATGACTACAGAGGGTTTTTTCACAGCCTACCTGACTGAAAGGCCTCATTAATATGCAAGTCATTTCAGGTCATTATTATGTGATTATTTTGTCTTCTCAGGTGAGAATCACCCATTATTCATGATGATTCATTATTCATGATGATTCACACCTCCACGCATACTGCGTTTCTTGACAAAAAGTGTCTTACAAAAACTAAATCAATATATTGTTTTATATGAAGTTGTAGGCAGGATACTTTTTACATAATTCTGAAGCAAAAACTCTAGTCTACAATCTCCAATACCCAGAAGTCTTGTGAACACAGATTTAATATACTTTTTTTGGCCTTATTTCAGTGACTTAAGTTTTTTTGTTTTTTCAACCATAAACGTTATTCCTTCAAAAACACAAACATGTACATACATGTTCCTCACATATTACGGTAGACTAGTTTGTGCTGAATACAGTGTAATGACACTTGTGTCATTAATATGTTTATGAACAACTGAAAAAAGCACAAATGTCAGGGCATGTCAAAACTTCTCCAGGCCCCAAATCAGCCTCAGACTCCAGAGGGTTAAATAGAAATTGACATGCAAGCAAAAAGGTTTCTATCCTACCTGTTTTTTCTACTTTACCACAGTAAAGAATGCAAATAGCCTAATAGGCCTAAATGTGAACAAAAGTAATGTTTATAATCCCCTGCGTGGGTGAAGATTTGGGAAAAGAAACAGATTTCGCAAAACAGAATTTAAGCTTAAATGTATTGATTTAAACTCACGTACCTCTCAATGTTTCCATGGCTGCGATGTCACATTTAATTGCTAACCTATTATTTATTTTGTAAACAAAGCTTTGTGCTTCACTCGTGTCATATTCAAGCAGGGCCGGCGCTACCTATAGGCAGAGCAGGCAGTTGCCTAGGGCCTCGGGCACGGAGGAGGGGCCTCCTGCCTCCACTACCGTGACATCCCCCTAGCAAAATACTAGGCTCTTTTTCCATTGGATATAAATGAATTCACTGTGACTCTCACCTGTATTGAAACCAACTATTGTAACTGTATCAAAGTGGGTCCCACCTTCTAAATAGATGAAAAAAAAAAAGTTATGAAAATGCAACTTTTCTGCAGCTGACTGGCTTTAATTCATTGAATTATGATTGCGCCGAAACGAACATCCTTCATGTGGTGCAAAGCGAAAGGCTAAACAGGCACTCAAAGAAGTGCAGGTGTGCGAGTTGTCATCATCTTTTTTGGACTGATTGTAATGTATTCTAAAAATAAACGTGTTCTGTCGATCGGCGTTATTTCTGGATATATAATTTGCCAAGTTTAAAAGAACGCGAGCGCCGTCGACGCGTCCAGACACTTTAAATTTGTACGTAATGAATGACATCGAGTCAGGAGCGGAATATATAGCCTACTGAAGTAAAAGCAAAGTTCATTCAAAGTAAAAAAAAAAGCTAGAGTATGCTTTTAGAGAGTAGGCTACTTTTTTAATGTTCGAAAACAGTATCTCAACTGTCTGTACCTTTTAAATTCTGCTGTTTACATTATACCGCAATACATACTTTCAGTTTTCAAAGCATAAATATTGTTGTTATATTTATTGAAAAATCAACGTACAATTTTATAAAGTAGGCCTAATTAAGTCCTATTTATGCTTAAGTTTGTCACTTTCAGTTTTACGATATAGTTGATTTGTGTAGATTTGTGTAGGTTGTGTAGGTTTGTGAAAAAGTTCCATTACATTGTTTTAGAATGTTCTTCACACTAAAAAAAAAAAAATGGTTCCACACTCTAAAAAAAAAAAAAATGCTGGGTTGAAAATGGACAAACCTAGTGGTTGGGTTAAATGTTTGCCCAAGGTGCTGGGCAGTTTTTTTTTTTGTTTGTTTGTTTTTTTTTTTTACCCAGCTGTTTAAAAATGACTATATGGCTGTCTTAAAATGAACCAAAAATAGGTCTGAAATTAAAATAATTACTAGAGGCAACAATAACAATCAAAAGGTGAACATTTATTAATAAGCAACTTAAATGTTTATTGTTTAATTATTATTCATTAAACTTGTTAATAAATGTTCATTTATTAAACATATATTTTAATAAATGTTCATTTATTAAACATATAACTGTTAATTTCCAGGATACTTTGGGTTCATTTTAAGCAAGCAATACAGTCATTTTCAAACAATAGTTGAGTTAAAAACACCCCAATTGCTGGGTTTGTCCCTTTTCAACCCAACTTTTTTTTTTTTTTAACCCAGCATTTTTAGAGTGCACTACCATTAACTGAAAGGTTCTTTGGGGAACCAAAAGTGGTTCTTTTATGGCATCACTGTAGAGCTTTGATCGGGCCCAACAAATCAAGCCCGACCCTACCCGAGCCCGAGCACGTTGTGTCCGAGCCCGGCCCGGCCCGACACGTTCACTGTAATTATGAGCCCGAGCCCGATTTAAACCCGACCATTTTTAATATGTGGGCCGTTATAACCAGGGGCGGCGCCAGATTTTTTTTTTTTAACGCAGGTGCTGGTGTGCTAGATCATTTAGGCTACAGGGGGGGAGCTGCGCAGTTATATATATTATATATAGGGATGCACCGAAATGAAATTCTTGGCCGAAGCCGAAGCCGAATAATAATGAAATGCTTGGCCGAAGGCCGAAGGCCGAATACCGAACGCGGTGTTTCGCATTTTTTCCATTTATTTTGCCAATTTTTTCACCATTACAATAATTAAATAGTAAAAATTTGCTTTTTACTATTTTGTGTTGCTTTTCAGATAAATAAATCAAATAACAAAAATACAATTTCAAAATATTTATTTAACACTGAACATTTTTGAACATTCCAGCAAATATTATACAAACAAAGCACAATATAACTTAAAATAAATAAATTAGTAAAAAAAAAAAAAAAAAAAAAAAAAAAAAAAATTGGCTATCTTTGAAGCCCCCCTTCTTGAATAGCCTATGTTAGGCCTATAACTGACTGCTGAAAGAATGTAACTCTGTATGTCTACAACAACAAATGTGCATTGAATAGTGCAAAAAATGTGGATGAACCCACAACAAATGAATAACTGTCCTAGACATAAGCCTACTTAGCCTACTTCTTCAGGAAAAGTGGCAGGTTCTTCTTTATGAAAAGTAGCTTCTCTGCTTTCTCACATGAAAGTCGGTTCCTCTTCTCATCGATGACATGAGATGCAGCACTAAACAGTCTCTCACTGTCGGTGCTTGTGCATGGAGCAGACAAGTACCTGCAGAATAGTTGAAAATTTTATTGCAGTTTTCTGACAGTTGCTCATTTCAAAATGAACAATGTCTTCAAGATAATGAAATGGTTGAAACCCAGTGTAGGCCTACTATTTTACTACACTGAAAATAGTTAAATTTTCACAAAATACTTAATATGAAATATAGGTAGTAACACTTTACAATGTTTGTTAACATTATTGCATTAACTAACAATGAGCAATACATTTGTTATGGTATTTATTAATCTTCGTTAATGTAAGATAATAAAAAATATTTAGTTCATGTTAGTATAAGTGCATTAACAATTTTAACAAATAGGCCTACCACTTTTGATACTTTTTAATTCAAAAATTACAAATGTGATACTTAATTTTAATACTGTATTAGTAAATGTTAACATTAAGATTAATAAATGCTTTTAATAAGGGTTTTTCATTGTTAGTTAATGTTAAAAATAGAAACTACTTATAAAGTGTTACCATAATCCAAAATATAAATAAAATCTTAAATTAATTTAGCATACAAGTAGCCTACCTGCGTGCCATCTGCGCCAGGTCGGGAAAGCGGCCTTGATTGGTCCTCCAAAATTCGAGAGGGTTATTGCTCCTGGGGATGGGGACTTCTGAGAGATACCCATCTAACTGTTGAGCGGTCGAGCTTGTCCTCTGTCTTGCAAATGGGTTATTCTCTTGGAGGATCTCATCGAACATGTCAGACAGCGAGACTGTGCGCGGCTCATCTGTAGTACGAGCCCGTTTACTCTCTGCGCTGTTTTCATCTCCTGCGCTGTGCATCACCTGACCGTCTCCATCACCTAGCGGCTTTCCCAAATCCAACTCGGCCTGGATCATTTCTCGTGTGCGCATCTTTTTCCCCACATCCAAGTAATGATCTTTATATCTTGGATCAAGCACAGTCGCGATGCAGTACAGGGGTTCTGAGTCCGCCTGACTAAATCGTGTGCTGACAGCTTCTAAGAGCGCACTTTTAGCTGTTTTCACTCCGTGGTCTGTTTCAGCCTCTTTGTTTAAAAGACGCTTTAGTGCTGCAAGTAAGGGTATGACGTCTGCCACAGATGCATCAGATGAGCTTATCTCTTTTGTTATCTGCTCAAAGGGGGCGAGAAGAGAGAGAACGTTCTCGATTAACACCCACTGGTATGCGGTGAATGTCGCGGGCAGGTCATGATCTGCTATGTATGTAGCCAAGACTCGCTTTTGCGCAAAAAGGCTTTCCAGCATATAATATGTACTGTTCCACCTTGTGCTCACATCTTGTTGGAAACGTTTTTGCGGCATTCCGAACTGTTCTTGGATAGATTGTAGGCGCGCATAGGCAAGCGGTGAATGTTTAAAATGGCCAACAATTTTCCTGCCTATCGCTATCACATCTGCTATACTGCGCTGACTCAACAATCCCTCGTTGACCGCCAGTTGAATTGTGTGTGCCATACACCGTATGCCTTTCAGATTGCTATCTTCCATGGCTTTAGCCATATTTCTTGCGTTGTCACTGACTACCGCATGCACTTTAGATCGGTCGATACGCCAAGTGTCAAACATGTTGGCGAACGCCTCAGATATGGCTACAGCTGTATGGGACCCTCTAAACTCTTGTGAGTGAAGCACAATCTTTTGTAGCTTGAAATCTTTGTCGATCCACTGCGCCGTTAAACTCAGCATACTAGTGGGGCTCACATCCGAGCTCCAAATATCAGTCGTGAAGCTGAGGGCTGGAATATCTGTAGCCAAAAGCTCATGGACGTTAGTTGAAACGACGTTATACATCTCAGGTAAGCACACGTCTGAGAAATGCCGTCTACTAGGGATGGTGTAACGGGGCTCAATATGGTCTATAAGCCTGCGAAATCCAACATCCTCTACAACAGAGAATGGTTGATCATCCAATGCGATGAATTCCATTATCCTTTTAGTAATACCTTTAGCTTTGGCACTGTCATTGGCAAACTTTTTTGCCTTTTCTAAGAAGTCAGCCACAGATGGAGTGGGTGTCCTAGGACTGGGAGCTACTTTTCTTTTCGCTGCTGCTGTTGCCGTTGCCGCCGCCGTGTCTTTCTCGTACTCTGCATGATGTTCAGGGTGTCTTGATTTTAAGTGATAAATTAAACTTGAAGTGCTGTACGTTTTTGCAGATGCACCCCCTCTGGATAATTCAGCAGAACAATGTCTGCAAACGGCCGTTTTTGCCTCTTTCTCTGACACTTTAAAGTGCTTCCACACTGCTGACATGTTTGCTGCATAAAGCGCGCGCCTCTCACTCTACGCGGGTTATTTGATTGCGTCATTAACGTCATTGTTCGGCAAAATTTATTCGGCCTTTTTACTTATTCGGCCGAACACCGAAAGTGCTTTTTTTGGCTATTTTCGGCCGAATAATTTCGGTTGCCGAACATTCGGTGCATCCCTAATTATATATAAATATTATTAATAAATGAGCAAAAATTGGCCATGCACTCAATATTAAATATTCAATTATTTTAATTATCATAATTAAAGTTTTAATTTTATTAAATTGAACAAGCACAACATTCAGCATTCAATCAAATATTCTTAAAGATTAATTATTATTAATAATGTTACTTCAACATATTGTTATTTCAACATAATATGTGTGTGAGCAACAAGCAAGATGTGCATTTGTAAATTCGGTGACAGCGTGTGTTACGAGTTTCAAATGGTGTAAGTGTGACCGCGGTGCGCCGGCGCCTCCTGTCATTATTATATTGTCTGCTATATTGCTTTTTATGTATTAAATCCAGGCAACTGGTTGATGAAAAATGTATTAAAATTAAGATACAATTTATACTAAACGAAATTCACTTTAAAGAAAATCTTTCTTCAAAAAAACCCTTAACAAACTTGAAACTAAATGTGCTTAGGCCTATTTAATGGCTAAAACACGTAGGCTACTACAGACTCTCTTTTTGTACAAATTGCAGCACATTCATTTAATTCTGAATTTTGCACATGTAAGTTGAAAGGCATTTGTTTGTGCATAGTAAAACATATCTGTAACATTTATCAAGTTCATAATTGTGCGTGCATTTATTAATTATTATCTTAATGAATAATACGACAAGGAAGAAGCATGTAAATTGCGTTGTTTGTTTATTCAGAAGTCCCCGTTTTTTTGCTGTCATAGGCGAGCAGCGTGCTGCATTTAATGCACGAGACAAAGCCAACACATATGTTGTCACTCCCCACGACTAGTTTAAAATGTTTCCATACCTCCGATTTTCCTCCAAACTTGCTCAAAGTTAATTCTCCTGTTTTAATTTTTTCTTTGCTTCAAGCTCCATTTTGCATTTAAGCTACTGAATAGTATGCTACAGCACGCACAGCAGGTCACGCGTGCGAGACTGCAAGTGCAAGTGGACAAGACGCTGCGCATGACACGTGACGTGTTTTATCAAGGGCCCGACCCGGCCCGAGGACGGTGGCGTGAAATATCGGCTCGACCCGGCCCGCGGGTCGGGTCGGGTCGAGTCCGGGCTCGGGCTCGGGCAGAGAATAAGCTCTACATCACTGTGTAAAAACTCCCTTTTGGAACCTTTATTTTTAAGAGTGTATAGTGCATATTTGAAGTATTGCATTGCAATACATATGACAATATATTTTAAATTGGTTCAAAAGGAGGGAAAAATCCTGTCCAAAAATGATTAAGGCACGTTAGTGTTAGTAATTAACAAATTTAACAAATTTAGTAACAAATTACTACCCCAAAAAAAAAAAAAAAAAGAGATTACCTAAAAAATAAAACTATATTATATAGTAAATAATAATATATATATATATATATATATATATATATATATATATATATATATATATATTAAAAAATATAAAAATGTTAATAACAGATGTCAAATAAAAAGGTAAGGAGTAATAATATTTGTTTTATTAGGAGGGGTGTGGAGCAGGGGGCCTCCAACATAAAGTTTGCCTAGGGCCTCCAAATGTCTAGAACCGGCCCTGTATTCAAGTAAATATCAGTGGGTACCGAATATATCCGGATTCTCGTTACTACCGGTACTACAGAAATGCGGGTATCGTCACATTTTCAAAATTTCAGTACCGACTTGATACCGAAGTACTGATACTTTTGACAACACTATTTTGTCGACAAAAACAAAAAGTGATTTCAAAAGAGTGATTTTGGTAAAGTTTAGTCTTTTAGCCACTTTTCTGTCTCGTCAATGGTATTGCACATGCTGATTTAGTCACAAATATCGTTAAGTGACATTGGTGTCATCTCTCATCGTCTAGTCTTTAGTTGTCAGCGAACATTTTTGTCATAGTTTTTGTTAATGAAATTAACATTGCATCTCACCATCAGCACTGCAAAGAACGTCAGATGTGAACATGAGCACTTTATGGTGTTATTGTCGACTTTTACTGTCTCACAGCCGGACGTCGTCCATGTAAGATTTCCTTTGAAGAAAAAACAGTGACAGTTTAAATATATATAATAAATTGGGGTTGTGTATGGGTAGGGTTGGAAATCTTAATACATTTTCCAATTCCATTTTGCCTAATGATTCCGGTTCCAATTCCATGAACTAGGGCTGCATGATAATGGTTAAACTGATAATCATGATTATTTTTGCTCAAAATTATAATCACGATTATTCTATCAAAAAGGGTAATGTAGTAATGGCTATTTTGCAAGTTATTTACCAACCTACACTTCACCCAAAAGGCCAGTAGGTGGCACACACCGACTTCATTTAACCAACTATGATAACTTTGTGATAAATACAAAACACATGGTTTTGGTGGGCGCTTTGTAATCTACATTCACATTAGAGTTTTAAAGCAACACAAATCGTTTGAAAATTAGACAAAACAGATTCAGATTGCCCTGCAAATTCGTAAAGCAAAGAACAATGCTCTTTGATATGAAAAAAATATCTCTGGCTATATATCATTTTCAACCGATTAACATTATGAAAACTGGTAACCTTTAGGAACTTCAAAAGATAAAACAGCGAAACTCCTAATATTATTTCCAATAATTCCACATTATATTCATTTTCCTGATTGAATTGTCACATAGGTTGCAAAAGTGCATTATGCAAACAGTAAGGTGGAGATCAGTGGTACATTTGTTGAAATTCATCGCTGAAGGTTTGATCATGGCAGATTTAGTCACACAAATAGTACAAGTGGCTTGTGAAGAAACAGTGACTGGCTGTATGACTGAAGCAGAATTTTGCTGTGGAGATCGCTAAATTCCAGCACACGTTTTTTTTTTTTTTAGATAATCAGCACTTCTTCCGCATTTAAAGGGAGCGTGTGCACAGAGTTGCCAGATTTAAGCTCTTTGCATCTGGCAACTACAAGCATATCCCAAAGAAAAAACACATTTTCAGGATAAATAATGAGCGGGCCAGTATCGTGAAGATTATTTGTAATCAATCGAGAGAAGCAGATATCGTTATCACAATTAAAATACGATTAATCGTGCAGCCCTACCATAACCTATTTTTTTTTAATGTTATATTCATGGGCTTTTTGTGCCTTTATTCGGAGAGGACAGTAGAGAGCAGAGAGGAAAGCATTGGGTGGAGAGAGGGGGGCGCGATCAGCAAAGGACCTCGAGACGGGAATCACATTTGCGTCATATGTTGGCACACTAACTACTAAGCTATCAGCTCCGACCATTAACTATTTTTTTAATCAAAAATGGTAAGGAAAAACAATGCACAATACTCTGTTATGATTCATGTCTTGTGTTCTGCTGTCTTGTGTTTAAGGACTTTTAAGTTCAAGTGTTTTCTGTTCCTGTTGTTTCTGTGTTCACTTACTGTGTTCCTGTTTGCTTTGTACCTTGTTTGTTTCCCTCATTTGTTTCCATGACAATTAATTACCCTCACCTGTCCTGTCCTTGTTAACCTGCAAGTATTTAAACCCCAGTGTTGCTCATGTTCCTTGTCTGTGTTGTCCAAGTGTAACGTGTGTGGTTTCCAGTTCTGTTAAGTCTGCCTTTATCTTGATTTACTCAGTTTGGATTTTTTTTGGATTAATTTTGTTAGCTATTTTATGAATAAACTACCAATACTGCATTTGGAACCTACTCTTTATTATCTCTGGAGCACTCAGCGTTACATACATAGCCTTTTTTATTTGTATTACTTGCTTTCAAACAGAACCATAACATCAACAATTCAGCACATAGCATTTTATAATTTTTACAAAAGTAATATAGGCAATTTTTCTCTAGAAAAATAAACACCTAACCTTTATAACCTTTGCATGAATTTCTACCTGGTGATGGCGATGTGCAAGATACAGTAGTTTTTTAATTGTTATGGATTCTGTGATTTTTATGATTTTATAAAAATGTATAGTCAAAAATATTGATAATCAAATTAGTTCAAAAACCTTTAACAATTTAATTTATATTTTCAAAATATTTTTTATTTATTTTTATTTTTTTACAACAAATTATTATTATTTTTTGTATATTTTTTTAAATAAAACAAAGGGCTGCACGAGAGGTTAACTGGATAAAAAAAATCTAAATATTTTAAACATTTTAAATTATATTATTATTATGTATTAATAATATTATTATTACTCTGAGAAGTACATTTTAGTATACAATAGTAATATATTTCTGATATAACTTTTTCAATTAAACCGAACTTATATTTTGGCAGGTTGTTGTTAAGGCCTTTGAGTTTTTGTGTGTATCTGATGATAGTTTTATCAAATGAAATGGTGAAGTGACTCTCAGAGCAGCTCTGGAGATGAAGTTCATGTGTTCATATCGTCATAAAGTGACGAAAACAGTGGTGAAGTGGTGAAAGTGGTGAAAACACCATGAGCGTCACACCTGCTTCAGTATGTGTGTACTGTGGAGCTCATTCACACAGACACATGCAGAACATACAGACTTCATATTGAAATAGCAGATTTTTACGGTTTAATATTCACAGACACTCATTCATATAAGGGTTTTATTCATTGTGGAAGCCCAATTTTGATTTATTCATCCGAAATTTGCCAAATTCTGTAACATTCCGCTTTATACAGTCAATCCCTTTTTTATGATTGTATTCTGTATAATTTTCTATATCGTGGAAATCACAGTATCCTACTATTAAAGCGCTCCACTACCATTTTCAGAAATTAAACTAACCAATACAGCCATAAATAAATTTACCTTTTCCGTCCCAAGAACTGCAGGACGCCTCACCGACCTGTAAGAACATGTTTGATTTTTATTTTGCTTTCACAGTGTCAAATTATTACAACAAAATAAGAATCACAACAAAACCTTCTTTACCAGATTTTTCTGTGTAAAGAATATTTCTATATTGTCCGTAAGGTTGGAGATTTTGGCTCCCATCATTATTCCATAAACCTCATTGTTCAAAACAGTGTAATTTTTAGTTTCATTCTAAATAAGAAAACGTATAGGAATAAAAGAGCAATCATTAATCAAATATGAAAATGTATAAATAAGATCGCTAACACTTTACAATAATGTTCATCTGTTAACATTAATGTATTAACAAACATGAACTAACAATGAGCGATACATCTGTTACTGTATCTTTGTTTACGCCAGTTAATAAAAAATACAGCAGTTCATTGTTTGTTCATGTTAGTTCAGAGCATTAACTAATGTTAACAAATACAACTCTTGATTATAATAATGTATTAATAAATGTTGACAAAGATTAATAAATGCTGTAGAAATTCAGTTCTTTATTAGCTCATGTTAAGTAATGTAGTTAACTGTTAACCAATGACACTTATTTCAAATTGTTACCAATAGATCAAGAAACATTTGTTAAATGAATAGTTTACTCAAAAACATGTTTTTTTTTTAAACAACATTACCAATTTTCCCATATTTTTGAACCGTAAAACTCCAGCAAATGCACTTCCCCTGTTTTCCAGTCGTGATTTATCAACGGCCTCACTGGAAATTGTTAGAGACCAGGGAAAGTCTGTGTTTAGGTCACTTTGACAGTCAAGAATCTGTGAAAAAAATAATTATCATTGATAAATAAAAATTCCTACCCAGATGGGCATGTTTTAATGCTTCTCAGGTCTTACGTTGATCATGTTCTGATCTATAGAGTAGCATAAGTTTTCAGTTTCTGTGTTCGCAGCTTGTATTTGAAGAATACCAATAACATCACCCATCACAATCTGTGCACTGCTTTTATTGTCTTTTTTCATCCGCTCCACCAGGGGCTCCAGACTGTCTAAGGCAACACTGCAAAACAGGCTTAATCACTCTGTATTCTGTAATAAAGAGTTTTAATTTTAAAAGTCACTGGTAACCACACACTTACGATGCATTTGAGGGATTTATAAATCCATACTTGTCTTTTAGACCATCTGAGGTTAGATTGTACATTTTCTCAGGTGGTTTTAGACAGGCAGTTTTGTTTGTTGGATTACAAGCAGTTGGTGTCTCATCGCAGATCACACACTTCCATGCACTCTCGATTAAATGTAGAAGGTATTTACTTCCTTTATTCTCTTCAGCACACAGATATAAAAATGGTATTTTATTAATATATTTGTGCAACAATGTCAAATATTGAAGTGATCTAATATATTGTGCTTCTTATTTAGAAATTGTATTCCTGATATTTTGGACTTTTTATTGAATATGCTGTATTCATGTAATTCTATGAAATTACTTTTGTATCTTTTTTATTGAATTAAACTAGTTCTGCACGAGTTATCACAATTTTATCGCACACGATTTGGCAAAAAACATTTTATTAAATGTCGTCTTTTGTTGGACAAGATATTAATAAATGCTTCTTATGTCTGGAAAGATGTTTCACGCGTGTTGCTGTTTTAAGTGCACATTATAAGCGACGCAAACTCGCAGTGCTTTCAGATGGATTAGCATTTGGAGTCACACTTCATTGACAAGCCGCACATAATAAAACAATCGCAGCATTGCGATTTCATAATCGCACTAAGCCAAATCGTTTGAGCGCGATTTCAATGTTTGTTTTTTTTTTTTTTCTAATCATCCGATTAACCATGAGCCCTAAATTAAAAACATACTTTGTTTGACAGCAAAAAAATTGGATTTAAACAAGAAGAGATTGCAAATAAAGACTTCTTAAAGCTGTTTTAGTTACAAAAATAAAAGTAATTGATAACAAAACTCTTTGCAGTGCAAGTAAATGTTTTTTTCTTTGTATTTGCCCTCTGTTCTGATGTCATTGCGATTAAATTTTTGTTTTTATTATTTCATTTTGTGGGTGTGCAGCTTCACAGAGGTAAGATAAACCCATGAATGGCAAACTAATAGTAGCCAATGAACAACAAACTGGCTTAAGAGAATATATTTTTACATAAAAAAAAAGAAATCGTACATATTACTTGAGTGCAAAATGAAAATGGATGAACTTTCTTATATTTGAACGTCTTACATTTTTACAAATATGCTGTCAGTTTACATATTGTACTATTATCTTGATTTTAGTGGGAATTTTAATTATGTAAAATTATTTTAAATATATTTTGATATATTCATGTTTGGCCCTGGTTGAGAAAATAAATCCTAAGGCTTGTTTTACGTAAGCAATCACATGTATAGGATGGATACTAGGTTTATAGTATAATAATTTCACTTAATATTCACTTAATAGTTTGAGGTATGACATACAGCAACTGAAACAACTAATGAAAAAGTATCTTATAAATCTTAAGACAGACTTACCTCTGCAGGTATCATTGTCATATTTAGCTTTTTTACACGTCTCCTTTAGATCAACAGAAGGGATTTTTGGACAATCTAAAGAGAACATGACAACACATAATTCAACACACTCTGCCCGGTCTGGGCCATTAGGGTGTACATTGAGTGCTCTAGCCAGTGCCAGCAGTCAGAGAAGCTATTTGTGTGCTTCAGGGGCCATTGTGGATGCGCACATCGCGATCATTCTTAAAGAATCATTGTTAAAGTGATATATCATGCAGCTCTAGTAGGCGTCAAGTGATGCAACAAAGTTGAGATGTTTAACTTTGTGCATGCGATCCTTCACTACATCATGGAGTGTTGGCAGCAAGATGGAGAAGTTATTTTAATAGCAGTCAGCAATTTTCCAATAATTTATAATGTCTCTGTGTATATACGCTGGTGCTCACTGTGCATCTCCAATCCTGAATGGTTTCTTGAATCCAGATAGATAGGCGCTTGCGGTTTCACCGTAGATAAATAGCCACAATGGCAAAAAGCTCTCGCTGTTTCTCATTTATCTTGAATCTCTTTAAATCTTGAAACATTTTATGTACTAATTCCCCTTATATATGTGGTCTTTTCCCTCCTAAATGGAATTTGTTTTGAGTAACAAGAAAACTGATTGGGTGTCTGATTGGGTGTCTGCAACAAAACGTTACTAGGAAACCAGTGGTGGGAACGCCCACTAGTGATTGACATGCAAAGTCGCCGGCAGAATGCAGTTTCCAGCTGGTGTACACACAGTGTTATCCCTTGTGTATTAAACTAAGCTCTGGTGTTTCCCATGTTCAGTGGCAGATCGTACCGTTGTGGATGGTGCGTGTTGATGTACTCAGCTCAGTTTTCTGATTTATATTTAAGTTGTTTAGTGTTTTTGTTGTTATTATTGTTACTTTATTAAATTGTCTGCAATTAATTAGATCCCACTCTCCCTAGTTTCTGGCTTTGCCTCACATTACAGTAACATGGGACAGGTTAACCTGCTCACTTCTGTTCTTTCATATTTATTGCCAGGAGAATACAGTATAGGAAAATTATATAAATATAAATGAAATAATTCACATAAAAGCATTATATCATGTATATATCATCACAGGCTCATTCCCCCTGTCTTGTTAAATAACCACTGTTCCTCCCAAACTGAAAACATAAACTGAGATTAAAAAACATTTTAAAAGTCGACAAAATCTTACCTGTGTGTGGGTTTCTGTTTAGGGTGCAGATAGAGGTGCAGACTGGGTTGCTAAAGATGCAAGTCACAAGGCCTATTAATAATCCAGCAGAAGGAAATTTAAAATAAATTAAAATAGTCTGTGGTTTTACTATAACCTGCTCTTCCAAACTCAAACACACACAGTGTTTGGACACGCTACAGTGCTTGTCTTAGGTGTGTTAGGATCTGCTTTTGCTTTGCATCAATTGACCAACAGTGGTAACATCATCATCATCATCATCACTGACAGCAATGATCAATCATGACAACACTGAATTGTGAAAAATACATTTTGTAGTTTATGATTTGTTTGTGTTCAAACTTCATTTAATTTAGGACAACACGCACCTGGATGTGTGTCTTGCTGACATGTCATTCCATCTGGCAAAAAACACAGCTCTATTTCTGTACACGTCTCATTCATTCTTACTTCATATTTCCCCCCATCATTTGTTATGCTGAAATTGCGTGTTTTGCCAGATAATGTTTTGCACCGTCCTGGAAACCATTTGATAATTATTGAAAAAATACTTTCTAAAGAGTTTTGAACTCAAGAACAGTTAATAGATAAAATATACATGTTTTACCTTCAGAAGATGTGTTTATTTTGACATTCATTGTGCAAACATCTTTTATTTGTGGTTCACAACCTGATGGACATGTCAGTTTAATATCTGGAATAAAAGAACTCAGTGAGTTTGGATCTTGATCTGTCAGTCGTCACAAGAACATTCAGATAATAAATATACAGTATTCACACAGTCATGTTATCAGTGTATGTTTCACATCTACCTGTTTTACAGGAGGCCCCGAAATATGAATCTTGTAAATTATTGCCAACTATTACTCTTTTTGAGAAGCCTGCACAAAGACAGAATTAAAAAGCTATTATGTAATGTATGACATAATGATATAAATGATATATTTTAGATGCCAAAATTTATATTCACACATTACAGTCATAATGTTTTTTTAAAATCATATAATGTGATTTGGTTTTTATTTACATTTAGATTTTTTTTTTCTAATGTTGATAAATCCATTTTTTTAAAATCAACATACTTATCTGGTGTGAAGCACAACAGACGATCATCAGCCACAGAAAATTCTGCTTTTGTCGAGACATAATTCCCCAAAGCAGCCTGATAAAAGATGCAAGTGTTGAATATTCTTTTCTACATGTATTGTTAATAAATCTTGAATTTTAAATTATTTTCTTATTACATTGTTGAGATGAAAGTCCACAGTCCAAGAGGAGAGAGTTTCATCCATTCACATATGAAGCTGTACGATTATGATCTGCAGCTCAGAGACACTGTAACAATGACATGCAGTTCATTTGAATACATGAAAATCATGTTTATTTGGGCTTTAACTGTGAATTTCAATGTTCAGGTCCAGTTTATCAAATCACTTTTGTTCACAGAGAACAATGTAAGTGTACAATTATATTTAATAATAGTAGCGATAAGATTGCAATGAAAGCATAACCTTTATTAGTGGTTATTAGACAATATTTACAGATTAAATTCTCATACAGAAAATGTCAGGTTTTAAAACTATTCATAGAAAAAAAACTAAATCTGATATGTTGTTTATAAAGTTTGTGTCTTTCTTTCCTTTCAATAAATGGCTTTCTGTGATATTTTGTCACCTAATCACCTAATTTACAAGTTTGACAAATTTGAATGTTTTTGGAGCCACTGAAAGTCTGTCTGTCAAGTTTTATCAGCTTCATTACAATCACATGAGCAGCTCTCAGAGATAAAACACATTAAAGTCATGTTAAATAATGCAGAAGTCATTATCTGATTTTGACTCCATGTTTTTGTGTCTTGCATTTTCTGTAACCAAATATGTTCCACTTCCGTGTGCGTGATCAAGCAAATGTCTGAATCCACAGGCGGGGGACTTTAGTTTCATCCTAAAGATGCAAATTTGTTTTCTAAAAGAGGTTCAGTATAGTTTGACTCTGACACGCATATGCCCAAACATAGACTATAACGCTCAATAAATTCACAATTACTAATATTTTACACAATTTAATCGTACCACAATTACAGACAGTTTATAGTTATGATTGTCACATATATTTGACATTTGTTTTGAGTGATTTCAGTAAAGTTGTCCCTTTTTAGGATCATAATTTTATGTACATACACAGTGCCGTTGCAAAAGGGGAGAAAGATGTTGACTATTCTCTGGGATTTCAATTCCTCCAAGTTACCCTGGAAAGCGATTTAAATGTTTTGCTCTGGAGACAGTCATATGCAAATGTATTGTATTGAATTTTACTCTGTTTCCAGGTACGAAACAATGGGACACAAACACACACACACACACACACACACACACACACACACACACACACACACACACACACACACACACACACACACACACACAAAAAACTGCACTTGCAAAAACAAATCCAAAACAATCTTCAGTAACTCATTCAAATGAACTGTTTCAAATAACTAAAATGTATGTTTCCATCATTTGCACATAGACAAACATTTACATGCCTGTCACCATGTACTTGATTAGTACATTAGAGTTTATTCACAGTGTTAGCAAAGCTAGCACCACATGGCACACATTTCTCAATGGGAAAATATCATATCTTAACAAATAATACATCTTTTAAACATTTAAGCATGACTATATGCACTGAAAGATTGCATTAAAACACAAAGCATCATCACATATTTACATTACTCATCATTTTCAAATTCCTTTTTCACATTACTCTTCCAATAATAACATCCAACATTCAAATGAACTAAATACATTTCTTGTCAATAATTTTGTACTCACCAAGGAGAAATGTATAAAAGAGAAAAAGAAATAAGTCTTCCTCCAAAGAAGTATTGATTATGCTCTATTTCATCAGCTTTCCATCACGTCTCATTCAGCACGGTTTTTTTATTTGTCGTTCTCAAACCAGTGAATTTATGAGAGTAAATATATCTGTTAACAATCCATCACTGAATCAAGTTTGTTTTTTTTCTAGATAAATCCGATCAGGTGCACTTTCTCTTGATCGTGTTTTTCTCTCTTCTTCCTGCTTACACGCTCGTCTCTTCTTGAGCATTTTTCAGTAGGGGGTGGGACTAAGCTTTCACATATCACATAGCACTTTAGGACCCCCGTTTATAGTTGAAAAGCTTTCCAGCGCTGGAGAGAGCTAAGTGGGAAGGCCTGAAAACAGACGTGGAGGCTGCTTTGAACCTGTTTTTCATGTGAGTGTCGTGATTGTCTGGAGCTTCTGTGCTGTTGGCGACTAACAGCAAACTCTTGTTTGTAATTACTCTTGTGTACTGTGTGTTCATTTCTTGTGCTTGTCATTCGTTCATCAACTGCACTTTATTTTTCGTGAAGCATTTTGTTGCATGTCAGTTGTGATACACAGACACCCACTCTCATATTGCATGTGTAACAGTGGCCAGATTAAACGACTGCACACTGTCGACCACCAGAGAATGAGGTGTTTAGTGTCATTGGTAGTGCACTCGCCTTGCCTGCCAGCAGCGATTCGGCTGGGGTTTGAGACCGACTCAGAGCAGGGTGGTTAGGATTGGAGAATGAGTTTTGGAGGCGGAGCAATGAAGAGAGGTTCAAATATCAACAGTGTCTAACAGCATTGTTGAAAAAAGAGATACCCCACCTTTAATTATTTATAATAATATAAATAAATTTTGCTTTGTTCCTTTCAGTCTATTAGTTTTACAGCTATATGAATAAAATAATACTACCTATAGATATTAGTGTCCTGGGTTACAATATTTTGTAAAATGTAAATGTTTATTGCTGTGATCAAAGCTGAATTTTCAGCATCATTACTCCAGTCCTCAGTGTCACATGATCCTTCAGAAATCATTCTAATATGATGATTTGCTGATAAACAAATATTTCTGATTATTATCAATATTGAAAGTTGTGCTGCTTCAAATTTTTGTGGCAATCAGAATTTCTTGGTGAATAGAAAGGGTTAGGGAGTTATTTGCATTCTTCAGTGAACATAAAAGCCATCCACAACTTTAAAGATAATAAATCTGAAATCAACAGGTGCAATGCACAACCTATGCAACTGGATAGAGGAAGTTTATTAGTCATTGTGAATGTTGTGGAGAAAAATCATCTCATCTTTGCAGAAGAGTTCCAGAAGAGTTCCAACAATGTAAAATGTAACATTTCATCTCATTTAATTTCATATTATACACTTTAATCCAGTATGCCATAGTGTAGAGCTTTACAGCTATACAGCTAGAGACAAGTACACAGGATGGATCAAGGTTAAAACATAACCACCTACGTATGTGTCACAGTCACAGTCTGTCTCACCGCCCCTGGACTCCATTTCCCATAATCCCCTCTGACCCACACCTGCACCCAGTCAGCTCATCATCATGGATTCCCCACACCTGCACTTCCTCATCAGCACTTCATTTAAAGACTCTCTCCTCCTGCACTTCCTTGTCTGTTCTCGTGTTTGTATATTTAGTTGTTCTGCTCCTGTTCCAGTGTTTAAAGTATCGTTAAATAAACCTTTGCTGCTTAACTTGTTCCTGCATCCTCACCTTGATTGCAACTAACCCTGACAGTATGACAATGACATGACTTGAATAAAGCAAATACTACAAAACCCGAACCTATCCTCTTAATAGCACTGCTGGCTAGCATGGTGTCTCACTATGAAAATAACTCCTCAGCAATAGCTACAACAAAACACAAAAAAAGACTGAAATTCCCTGGAATTTGGGCTGCTGTCATTGACAAGATCATAAAATAGTCAATCACAAGGTTTCCAAAAACATGTTGTGTGGCATTGTTTAGATTCACTGATTTACGTCAGTCGGTTCACCTGACTGGGGAAAACATGCAATTTTAAACTGCTTTATGATAAACATTAATATTTGTCAATGTATTTTAGCAAGCAGTTCTGTAAGAAGGAAAATCATGGTCTCCAAATTGATTCTTGAACACGCTTTGTCAACATAGGAAATAGGTCTAATCCATAACCTTTTGCAAAACAGAGTATAAAGTTGTATAAAGTTTAGTAAAATGTTGATAAATTGTGCAGTCTTACCATACTGGTATCAATATTATACAAGATTTCAATATTTGGTGGTTTAAATGCCTGCTTGAGGTCTCTGTGAAAGTTTTAAAGCAGTCTTCTGTGCCACTTTCCTTATTTATGCAAACAAGAAAAATGAAATAAAATTATTATTTTATGCTCTGTGGAGAGCCAACCCTTCTTCATTCGGTGGGCAGTATTACTTTTGGTTTGCGCAGTGTAATTCACAGAATTCTTAAAAAATATGCTGTCACCCAAAACTTAGTGACTTTTTTTGTCACGTCCGTAGCGCATGTATATTTCCCTCATCTAAAATATAAAACGATTGTATAGACTGACATTTTTCTAATGTCTGGACTCCTTTAGTAAGGGATTATGAATATATAAATAGACGGTTCAATATGTTGCATTCTTTGAGCATTTATATTTCAAGTTTTGACTTCAAATGTCACGTCCATAACGTTGGAATTGGCCAAATATAAACTAAATAATCACGTAAAAAAAAGGTTAAAAAGACAGCACAGGCTCATTCCTATAGTGGCCTGTTGTACTGTAGTAGTGGGGGTTACTTTTAAAGAAGTGCTGAACTCAAGAACAGTTAATGAATAAAATATACAGGTTTTACCCAAGAAGAGATGTTTATTTTAACATTCAATACATGAAAATGATCAAAGTTATCATCATCTGATTGACGTCAGATTTATAGCTGGAAAAAAAAACAACAGAAATTACAATTATTGATTTAAAAAATATGCAGCATGATTCCAATGAAAGCATAACCTTTATAAGTGGTTATTAGACAATATTTAGATTATTTTGCAATTAGATTCTCATACAGAAAACGTCAAGTTTTAACATTATTCATAGAAAATAAAAACAAAATGTGATATGTTGTTTATAAAGTCTTTCTTTCCTTTCAGTAAATGGTACTTGCTGTGATATTTTATCACTTAATGAATAATATTCACATATTTACATGTTTGACTTATTTGAATAAATGTTTGAGCCACTGAAAGTCCATCATAATTAAGTGATTTTTATCAGCGTCATTACAATCACATGAGAGGCTCTCAGAGATATAACACATTAATGCCACATTAAATACTGCAAAAGCTGATTTTGATACTGTGTTTTCGTGTCTTACATTTCCAGTAACCAAATATGTTCCACATTCGTGTGTGTGAATGTTGCTAAACTGTTATATTGAATGATCATGCAAATATCTGAATCCACAGGTGTGTGGACATTCATTTCATCCTGAAGATGCAAATTTGTTTTCTAAATGAGGTTCAGTATAGTTTTTGTCACTGATACGCATATGCTCAAACATGGATTATGACGCTCAATAATTCTAACATCAGTAATATTCAGGACAAATCAATCCTCTCACAATAACAGACGGTTTCAGTAATGATCATCACAGATATTTGACATTTGTTTTGAGTGATTTCAGTAATGTTGGCCCTTTTTACGGTCATAATTTCATGTACATACATCATTTTAAACAGTTCTCACTCATTCAGTAGTGACATTTGTCTTTGTGTTAATCCGATTTCCCCTTAAACAGCAACTGTACAAATCAGTTTAAGAAATCAGTCAAAGAAGAAAAAGTCAAAAGTCATTCTGTCTTAATTATGCTAATTAGAAAAATTTTCCACAGGATTAATTCTGAATTGAATGATGGTTGTGGTGGAGCCGGAGCTTTCTGGATCATCAGAGAAACGACCTTCAACGACTTTTGTAGTAGAAATACAGGAAGAGGAAAAACCCTGGTGAAATAAAGAGAAACTTATTTCATCTTATTCAAATACATTTCAGATATCATTAAACTTGTTTGCATAATTTTTTAAACTTTGGGCCAAAAGCTTTTGGTCAAATGAAATGTAATAACTACCATTATAACCCCTAATCTATAAAAAAAGTAAAACAAAAATAAAATTTAAAAATAATTATTAAAAATATATATTTTATTTAAAAAATATAATGAACAATTTTGAATTACAAATCACTCATGAATTCAAACAATTTGCTAAAATCTGTAGGAAAAACAAAACCAAATATTTGTATCACACACAGTCATCCATGTAGGACCCGTGTGATTTGTTTCTAGAGATGAACCAATATCATTTTTTCAAAACCGATCCGATTTGATGCTTTCCACTGAGGTGAATGAAGTTTAACATTAGTGTCCCGTGAAATGCCGCAGGGTGCACAGTCTGCTCCGGCCCAGAGGCATGATAACACGAAGTGGATCATATATGTGTGACCAGACCAGACAACACATCAGACACACTTGAATTATGCACAGAATGCTATATTTTAAAGCGATACGGAGAAGATTAGGAGGAAAAATGGTTAGAGATTTGAAGGAAACGGTGGTTTCACTGAGCTCAGCTGTGATAAACTAAACACTGTTGTCATTTAAAAATGGGAGGAGCTGTTTGATATGTCCCATCCTGTCTTCCTGTTTCAGTGTAAATTATGTCAACACATTGAATAATGCTGTGCGTTTCAAGGCACTTCAGTGGGCCTTTAAGTACACGGATGGAAGCAGGGTTATTAGGCTGCTGTCACTTTAAGAGCTGCATGGATCCAATATATAGTGACACACGTGCTTTATTTTTCAACTGTTTACTCCACTTAAGAAAGAACTACTTATAAAGTTCTGTCCAAGAGTCGGCTTTGTGCATGTGAATACTTTGCTTTGCATTTAATAACATTAAGCATGTCACATGTATGTAATAGTTATGTGTTCAGTCTACTCTCTGTTGTCTGCGTTCCACCTAAATCTTGAACCTTTTGCCCTAATGTTAGTGTTTGGTTTCTGTTCGGTTAGTTTTAGATTTTTATTTTTATAACCATGTCAACTAACCTTCCAATTAAAACGTTGCAGATGTTTTTGTGTAATGTCCTATACAGAGCTCTGAAATTAATTTAATGTAGAAATTAGATCAATCAAAATGTGTAATAATGATCAGATAGGCTAAATCCAATTTTAGAGCTAAAATATTAAGCCAGGGTTAAGCATAGTGTGAAAAGTACAGAAATCATAAATTTGTGGGTTTGTTTGTTTCTTTGTTTACTGTGCACCTCTTTCTCTTGTCTTCCACAGAAACCCATGTACCCACGTAATAAAAAAATTAACGGGCATTTCGTTATATTTGCTGACTGACTAACATTGGTTTTATCGATCTCTTTATTGATTTCGGAGAGATTTGACACGTCTAATTGAAGAGAACATGATGTTAATCAAGAGTTTTTATTTACGGACCAAGAGAAGCTTGTCCCGCTAAAGTGGTAAGAAAATGTTCTGATACCCTACTTTAAGTCAAATAATTGTTTATTCATTTTTTAATGTCTGTACATAAATTTCAGTTTTTAAAAAATATTGAAGTCATTGTTATTTGGTGCTGAAAAAATGTAAAATCTGGTTACCCCAGAGAAATCTTGTAAATCTTACATATTAATGGACAAATTTAATCTCTCTTTGATGGTTAATGTTCTTGAATTATTTTTATTAAAGTAATACAAGATATGGTTTGTATAATACTACGGAGCTCCTAAATGGACATGATGGTGGAAAAAAAATGAGATGGGAGGAAAAATATTAAGTTAAATTATATTTTTGCATTCCCCTGAGAAACTTTACGTTCGCTATACAAAGAGCTCAAAATGTTTTGCAAGTGAACGCAAAAGCATTGACTTCTTATTTTTCCTCCCGTCTCATTTTTTTCCCCCACCACCATGTCCCTTTAGGGGCTCCATATAATACTTAATAGGCATCCATCCTTTACCATACAGCATATGGGTTGTGGGTGTGCTGGATGATTACTGGTGTACAGCGGCCTGAGCAGGGTAATGATATTGGAGTAAAGAGGTTAGGAGAACGTTCTGGGAACATTTAGAATAATGTTCTACAAACCAAAACTTGACGTTCTATTTCCGTTAAGAAAAATTTACTGGCTAACCAAAAACAAGCCTTAAAAAAAGAATGTAATGGGAACCAAAAACTAACATTCTGGGAACCAAAAATTGTTAGCTGGGTTGCAGTCTTTTTGGAGTATTAAATTCATGCAGTTATCACAAGCCATTGCAATATGTATTGTGATATGTGTACTCTAATAAAACTATTTGTGATCTAACAGACATGCTGGGTAGGGAATATCACATCATTTAAAAACATCAATAAACTCTTTTTTTTTTAATGAAAATCCACAGGCCTTTGTGTACAGATCAAGTATAACATTGGGAACATTGAATCATCTTTGAGAGAGTTTTACCGTGCTAACTACCATAACCAAATGCGACGCGCTGTTTGAATGCTGAATGGAGAATGACTCACAGCTGCAGCAGAGGAAGAGTTTTTGTGAACTTTATTTAATGTAACGATGTAAATATTCATCTGTCCCTTACATTAAGCTATAAAATGGCTTCTGAAGACTTGGTATATAGTACATGAAAACTTTGATGGTACTTTATAATGAGTTTTTGTCTTTTGTGGAGCTTAGCAGTAACAACCGTGAGTATGCACAGTATCGCGTTTAGATCGGTCCTGTCTGTCAGTGCGTCCCTAATTGTTTCTCACCCTGAAATGAGTTCAACGCGGTGAAGATGTAATATGAGGGAATGAGCATCGCTCCATAACTGAAGAATGCCACAGCCCACGTCAGGCCGAAGAGCAGGAACAAACTCAACACCATCATGATCTGCTTTATGAACATCTTCATCTTGCCGTCAGGCGCTCTTAAGCGTAGATCTTGGACAATCCTAGTGATGATCATAATGAAGATTCCTGTCATGAAGCTGAAGACTAAAGCATAGTAGCCAATGATCACTATGTAGTAAATTAAATGATCTGTAATCCAGCACCTATAATTAGAAGAGAAAAGACAATGTTGACATGTTAAAAGGTTCATTAATTCATGCATTTGCGACATCAGAGCAACTTACATTTGTGTGGTTTTTCCAGGCGTTGTGTTTATAATCACTGCTTTATATCCTCCGACAGAATCAACAGCTATGACTATCAGAGCCGGAATCGCTGAAAACACATGGAGACCAGGGTTATTGTAGTTCCCTGTCAAATAGGATCTTTGATGCTGCATCATGGCGTTGACAATATAGAAATGCTTCTGAGTGAACCGGTGTCTGAAGCATGTGTGTACATGCCAATTCAATTGACTGGCCCTAAATAGATGCCTGAAATGCACTGAGTTTGAAATAAGAATAGCATTTAGTCTATAAAATGTCAGGAACTAAATTTAAGAGATGTCTGATGGCGTGCCTCCACTTCATAATGGGGGATGACTCAAATGATACATGTGTGCATAGGTGAGGAACACCCATTGTGAGAAATTCAGCATGCGCTAGCTCTGATCCCGCTTGACTCTCTTGCTCAAGGGATGAGAGTCCAGCTGCTGCACCCGGTGGTTCGGATTCCGCGTCTGTGGTCATGAGGATTGCAGGCTGTTTTGTTGGAAGCAGACCTTGCAATGGGTGATGAAGCCCTATGTCTTGCTCTTTCTGTCAACTAAGAGATCGATCTCTTTTTAGGGGTTGTTGAGCTCTCTTAAGGGCTTGTTTTGTTGTTCTCTTCTAATCCTCTGATTCAGTGACCCACACAGGTCGATTCCATCAGAAAAATTATGCCTCTGTTGTATGCCTCTGATGTAACTATTTGAAAGTTTCATAACATAGGTAGGTTAAGAACTATGCATAAACAGCTTTACTAACTTAAAACCATTTTTTATACTATGCTAGAATAAAGTTAATGGTCTGTAGGGTCTGTCTTGGGGGGTCTAGGAGAATGCTCCCCTGGAAGAAATTTTGTACATTTTAAAGTTAAATTCATAAATCTGGTGCACTTTGAGAGTTAAAAATTAGAAGCTTGTATACACAGTTTGTGTACCAATATTTCATTGAACCGTTTTAAATGTTTCAGTATAGATATGTATTGAAAAAAATGTATATATTTTGACAATTAAGGAAACAAAGATTTGGGTCTTTTTTTTTTTTTTTTTTTTTTTAAAAAGCCCCCCTCTCCAGCCCTGCATGAAAACTTCTGCGTAATGTCTCTTTGTGGGTCCTGAATACTGTGAATACTACCTCGTTTCAATGGGGTATTAGAAACAGTGGTGAGCCATGATCAACTAATATTTCTAAAACAAGAACTGCAGTCTCTCTTCAGTTTCACCCCTTCGCTTGTACCTCATCCTCTGAACAATTAAAACAGACTGGTCAGAAGACCTTAAAGTCCTAAGAGGCTTGCTGCACTGCAGGATCTGAATCTGAAAAGGTAGAAGGAAGCTAACTCATTCAAGGATTTGTATAAAAACACCAGGAGCTTAAGATCAATTTATACTGGAATGGGAACCAGCCCAGAGAAGACAGAATAAGAGAGAATATGATCCCACTTGTGAGTCCCCATCAAAAGCCTAGCAGCAGCATTCTGGACTAATTGCAATCAGTTTAATGCAGTTTGGCAGACACCTAAATACAAAAGATTGAGCCTCACAAACACAAAAGTGTGGATCACCTTCTCCAATCATTAAAAGAAAGAGGTTTAAAAAAAAAAAAAAAACACTTAATTTATTTATTTATTTATTTTTATTTTTTTAACCAAACAAGCTCCGTTTTACTCCCGTTAAACTTTAAAAAAAAAATCACCAACATCCAGGCTTTAACCTCCTTTAAACAATACACAAGAGAATCCAGAGCATTTTGATTATTTTTCCTCAAGGGCAGATCAATTTGTGTGTCATCTGCATAAAAATGAAAGGAAATTCCATACTTGGGAAAAATTTTCCCAAAAGGTAAAATATATAAGGAAAATAAAATGGGGGCAAGAATGGATCCTTGAAGGACACAGCAAATCAATGGGGCAGAAGATTGCCTGACCTAAATTGACAGAGAAACTTCTATTTGGTAAGAATGATCTAAACCACCTAAGAGCAGTACCCTGAATACCCGACACTTCCTCAAGGCATGAAACAGGGAACCCATGATCAATCGCATCGAAAACTGCAGTAAGATCTAAAAGTATAAGAACCACAGAATGACCAGAATCACTTAATAATAAAATATCATTAAAGGAACACTCCACTTTTTTTGGAGTCTGGTGGAACCACTTTTAGCATAGCTTAACATAGTTCATTGAATCTGATTAGACCGTTAAATTTTCGCTCAAAAATGACCAAAGAGCTTCAATATTTTTCCTATTTAAAACTTAAACCTATTAAAACCTATTAAAAACTCTTCTGTAGTTACATCATGTACTAAGACAGACGGTAAATGAAAAGTTGCGATTTTCTAGGCCGATATGGCTAAGAACTATACTCTCATTCCGGCGTAATAATCAAAGAACTTTGCTGCCGTACCATGGGGGCATCAGGCGCAAAATTATAACTATACAACCGTCTAATATAGTATCACATCAGACAGTGCATTGTAGTGTCCCTGAGGAAAAACTCAAGTTACAAATGATTTACTCTTATCATCAAAAGCATGGCATTAGTTTTCACTGTTATGCTGATGATACTCATAATGATGCTCTATATTTCTTTGTGCCCCAATGAATCTTACCAATTAAGAAAATTAACATGCATAGTTGATATAAAAAAATCATGTAACTAGCAATTTCCTACTAATTAGGAATTAATTTGCTTAATTCTTAAAAAAAAAAAAAAAACAACAGTACCAAAAGCCTTCGCACGTAAAATAACCTAGAATACTGTCTAACACTTGATGGATGTTCTGTCAAGTCTTTGTCGTCAGTTAGGAACCTGGGTGTGCTCTTTGATACCAATGTTTCATTTGAAAGCCTCATTTCTAGCATCTGTAAAGCCGCGTTCTTCCATCTTAAAAATATATCTAAATTATGACGTATGCTCACAATGACAAATGCAAAAAATTAGTTCATGTGTTCATGACCCCAAGGCTAGATTATTGTATTGCTCTACTTGGTGTTTGCCCTGCATGCCTAATGAACAAACACCCACAGCAGCTGGTCCAAAACACAGCAGCTAGAGTTCTTACTAGAACCAGGAAGTATGACCATATTAGCCCGGTTCTCTCAACACTGCATTGGCTTCATATTAAACATATATATTTTAAAATCTTGCTAATTACTTACAAAGCACTAAATGGTTTAACTCCCCAGTACTTCAGTGAGCTCCTAACATATTATAGTCCTTCATGTCTATTGCGATCTCAAAATTCTGGCCAGTTGATAATACCAAGAATATCAAAATCAACCACAGGCGGTTGGTCCTTTTCCTCTTTAGCACCTAAACTTTGGAACAGTCTTCCTAGCACTGTTCAGGAAGCAGACACACTATGTCAGTTTAAATCTAAACTAAAAAAACATCTCTTTAACCTGGCATACACATAACACATTATCTACATGTAAATTGTTAGGCTGCATAAATTAGGTCAGCCAGAACCGGGAACACTTCCCATACCACCTGATGTACTCGCTACATCATAAGAATAATGGGGTCTGTGCTAATATTAGTCTCTCTCTGTTTATCCCGAGGTTTCCATAGTCTGCCAGATCCAGGCCGTATCCAGATGAGACTCGACGACAACACAGCCCTGAAGTGTCAACTAAACTATCCACTGCAAAGGCCTTTCTCTATGTATAGATAAAACATTATCAATATGATTCCATTTTGCATGGATCCACGGAAACAACTAATAATTCTGTATTATGCAGGCTAGACAAGTAATTTGGCGATGTCACTTTGTAAAAAAAGATTAAGTGTCTGCACACATACACATTCAAGCATGCATATCTATAGACCAAACACATAAATAAACAGCAAAAATGCATTAAAAGTCTTCTGTTTTCAGTTAAAAAGGTGTAATTTAAGTGGCCCCTAAGTTAATAATTAATGATTCAAGCAAAAACGTCTCGGTTACGTATGTAACCCTCGTTCCCTGAAGGTGGGAACAGAGATGTACGTCAGTAGTCACCAACGAATTGGGATATCGCCACAGAGCCCTATCAGCTTCGAGTGAACTAAAACAAGCCAATGGAATTGGCGTGTGATATTTGCATATTGCGCACCGCCTCTGTCAGGTGTATATAAATAGGAAGCAGATGCAATCGCACTCTGTTTTTCGCTGAGGAGACAACTGGTGTCTGCACTACAGCGAGGGTACAGAAACTGTGGCGACAGGACGTACGTCTCTGTTCCCTCCTTCATAGAGCCCTGCACAGGCCTCAAATCTAGGCCCGAGCCCGGCCCTGGCCCGAGACGCTCATCAGGCCCTAGCCCGACCCGTGTCCGACAGCTCATCAGAATTATCAGCCCGAGTCCGACACGAGCCCGTTTTTTTTTTTCCTTCATTACACAGCGGCTGCCTGCCCTTTTTGCAGCCATTAAAATAGGTCAGTTTTGTTAGTTATGTTTCTTTTCATTTCTTTAAGTTAATTTAGACAAATGTTTGGAGCATTTTCTTTTAAATGACGATTAAGCAGCTGAACTGAAAGCGATTAAAACATGTTTGATCAATTTAGCCTCTCAAATCAACGCTAATACTTTACTTGGCTACAATAAAATCCATAGATATAAAACACTTCAAGCATATCACACAGACAGTTAGTTTAATAAATGTTTATTTATTAAACCACAGTGAGTAAAACAACATTTTTTGAAATACTGAGGCAGGCTCAGGCTGCTCGCAACAGCGCTCGCAAATGAAATGAGCAATAGCCTACAATCTAAACAAATTAAATTAAATAAATTAAAAACAAACTTGCAGGTTATCTTACCTCAAAAATGCACCACAGAACATGGCCATTCTTTTTTCCATTAGTTTCCAACAGTTAAACGAAAATAAAGTCCAATCAAATGAAAAGTTAGAACAGTCTCTTACAGAGCATCGTGGAGAAAAAGAATAGCATCCACAGTGGAAGGTTTTAAACCAGTCCTCCTCTCTTCTATCACTCTTCCCGCTGCTCTGAAGACACGTTCAGTCTTGACAGTTGCGGTAGCAGGGTCTCGTGCTGTTTCCACCAGAGCAGCACATCTCGTCCATCACCTTCCATGTTGTGATTGAGGCGCATGTATTGCTGTACTTCATCGTCGTCATCCTTGTCCTGCACCACAATGTTTTCCCACTCTTCCTCAAACTTGGCCAGTGCTCTCTTCTTTGCTGCGTGGCCCGCAACAACAGGTGCAGACACAGAAATGCTCACCGCTGCATGAATCATCATTATTTTATAATTATTAGTTGGCCAAGTAGGCTATGATTAATACATTAACCCTCAGGGGTCTGACGATTTTTGGGGCCCTGGAGAAGTTTTGACATGCCCTGACATTTGTGCTTTTTTCAGTTGTTCATAAACATAAACATGTCATTACACTGTATTCAGCACAAACTAGGCTACAATAATATGTGAGGAACATGTATGTACATGTTTGTGTTTTTGAAGGAATAACGTTTATGCGTGGTTATTGAAAAAAACAAAAAACTTAAGTCACTGTGAAATAAAGCCAAAAAAATATAAATTAAATCTGTGTTCACAAGACTTCTGGGTACTTCTGGACGTACGTCGGACAGACCGACGAATAGGAATCTCACCAGAGAGGCCAATCTACTTCGAGTGTAACTAAAACGAGCCAATGCACATTGGCATGCAATCATCTGCATCAGCTGCTTGCCTCGCAGCGCGGGTATATAATGAGCAGCAGGTGCGTTGCATCTTCAGCTTTTCGCTTCGGAGCCGAACTACTGCAAACACGGTAGTATCTACGAGCGAGTGTTTTGAAGACGGACTTCAACGAGCCAGCTCTCTCTCTGACTGCTCTTCTCGTCCGGTGCAGGAGGAACAGCACAGCAGCGGGGCCGATTTCATTTTCTCTTCTTTGCTTTTCATTTTTGCCTTTTTATTTGAGCAAAAGCTGTGTTTCAGCTGTGAAAGCCGTTTTGACGGCTGGTAACAGTGCGCTTTAGAGCGCTAAAAGGCTGTTCTGACAGCTGGTAAGAGCAGCGCCTGCAAAGAGAGTGCACACGACAGGCTGCACATTCCCTGTCTGTGTTGCAGCGGCTTTCCCCTGCGTGCTTCGGCACTGAGAGAGTTAGTCCCTGAAAGAGCTTACACGAGTAGTTCGCGTCTTTTTAAAGATGTCGTTCTACTTGTGTGCTGCTGGATGCGGTCGTTGCCTGGCGCCTCGGGATGGTCACCAACGCTGTATTGCGTGCTTGGGCTTAAGGCACGCTGAGGCGGCGTTTGTGGACGAGTCATGTACCCATTGTGGGAAGATGACCGTCGCAGAGTTGCGGTCTAGACTCCAGTTCCTGCAAAGGGGCGGAGTCCCGGTGCCGCTGCCTCGTTCCAATCCTCCCCAGAGGGTTGCGTCGGGCGGCGGCACTGGTGACCTGAGGATTACGGTGAGCGCGTTTCCTTTGGGGAACCAACCCCCTAGGAACCCTCACCCCTCCTGCACTCCGCAGCCAGTAGAGCTGCCGGGGGAGCGCGGTGGACCGCCCCAGAGGTGTGTGCCATCCGTATCCTTTGGAGCTCCCCAAGACGACCGGATGTCGATCGCTGCATCGGAGGGTGAGCCTGACGCTTCTGGGGATGACGATTCGGCGCAGCTGCCTCCTTGCGGAGTGACAACTGTGCCCGATTCAGACCCGGAAATGATGGCTATGCTTTCCCGGGCCGCCAACAGGGTCGGGCTCGTGTGGAATCCTCCACCGTGTCCCGAACCCTTGAGGTTGGACGATTGGTATCTCGGGGTGGCAAGGGCTGGTTCTCAGCCCCCCACCCCAGTGCCTTTCTTCCCGGAAGTGCATGAAGAGCTCACTGGCACGTGGACGGCACCTTTTACTGCCCGAAACCATGTCGGTGGGTCCTCCTCCCTCACCACCCTTGACAGCGGGGCAGCGAAGGGTTATACGCGCATACCCCCTGTGGAGCGGGCCGTTGCTATGCAACTGTGCCCTAACTCCACCTGGCGGGGGGAGCCGTCTCTCCCTTCCCGGGCCTGTAAGTACTCGTCGGATCTTACCGGCAAGGCTTACCAGGCCTGTGGGGAAGCTGCCTCTGCCCTACACGCTATGGCGTTGTTGCAGGTCCATCAGGCCAAGGCACTGAAGGATCTGCACGAGGGTGGCCATGACCCACAGGTTCTTCAGGAACTTCGTGCCGCGACGGACCTCGCGCTTCGTGTGACGAAGGTCACGGCGCGGTCAGTGGGTCGTGCGATGTCCACACTTGTGGTCCAGGAGCGCCATCTCTGGCTGTGTCTTGCGGACATGAGGGATACCGACAAAGTCAGGTTCCTTAATTCCCCCGTGTCCCAGACCGGCCTCTTCGGCGACGCGGTCGAGAACTTTGCCCAACAGTTCTCGGCTGTACAGAAGCAGTCTGAGGCCATCAGTCACATCCTGCCGAGGCGGTCAGCTGCTGCTCCACCACCGCCCGCAGCACCTCAGACTGCCCGTCGCCGAGGGCGCCCCCCTGCGGCCGCCCCCGCTCCCGCGCCCCAGCAGCAGCAGCCTCCAGCTAAGCGGCGCCGTGGAGCCGGTCGCGGTCGGGGCGCCCAGCCCGTCCCGCCACCCCCCAAGAAGAAGGGTGGCAAGGCCAAGTCCAAGCGGCCCTAGGACGGGCGACCCGGAGATGGATGGGACTGCTCTACAGGAGGTGGTGACCGCACCGCTCCTTCCCCCGGAGGAGGGCCGGGTGGAGAATCTTTTATTTCCTTCTGTTTTTGTTTTTGTACCCAAATTCTCAATAAAAGAGCAGTTTCCTCTATTTCCGGGTCCGAAGAGGGCTCGGAGAGCAGTGGGAGGGCAAGAACCTCACCACTCTCATCGCCCTCTTCAGTCGCCAGCGGACAGCAGCGAGCAGCAGGCAGTCAAAGCCTCGACTGCTAACCTCTGTCCACCCGTGGAAGCAGGTAAGTGTTGCACAGCGATCCTTCCGCGACACAGGCCATTCCTGCGGTTCCCGTTTGAAGGTCAAGCATATCAGTACAGAGTCCTACCCTTCGGGCTGGCCCTGTCTCCCCGCGTCTTTACGAAGGTCGTGGAGGGAGCCCTTGTTCCCATGAGAGAACAGGGTGTTCGTATTCTCAGGACTCAGGGCGTGCCCTGCCCACTCAGGTTGTATGCTCACTCCACGAGAGGTGTAGCATCCTCCTGGGCGCTGGCTCGTGGCGCCTCGCTAACAGACATTTGTAGAGCTGCGGGCTGGGCGACACCTAACACGTTCGCTAGATACTATAGCCTTCGTGTCGAGCCGGTCTCCTCCCGTGTTCTCGCCTCAGGTCAGAGGCACGGAGAGGCCCCGGCTTAGTGTCGGCTTGCTGCGCTGCATGCGCTTCCTTGCTCCAGAGAGTCCCTACGGGCAGACCCTGTTGAGTCCTCCGGTTACCCTTCGGCAGCCGAGGTGGCGGAACGTCCGTCTCCAGGCCTATACTCCGTTGCATCCCTGAGAACCGGATTTAGGCTGGGTTCCATATGTGTGACCCTACGGGGATCCCATATGGCTTTCTCTACGGCTGCTCCTAAACGAAGCCGTGTCTTTCCCTCTGGGAGAACCCATCTCTAACCGAGTTGGAGTCACCCCAGTTCTTCCATATGTTGCACAGCCCTACAGGGTTACTCCATATGTACTTCTCCACATAACTACTTCGGGGAAGGATGTGGCTTCCGCAGCGTTCCTTTCAAACGAAAGGTTACGCTTTCCCAGCGTTATCCAATAGTCTCACTGAATGGGTTTGGGAACAACAGTGATCGACCCTCTCTGTGTGTCAGCCCTGTCCCACCGTCTGCAGGCAAGGGGGTTCAGGTGGCTTACAACAGAGCGCTGGAGGAGGGCAGCTCCTGTGGCGCTTTGGTAGGGATTCCTATTCGTCGGTCTGTCCGACGTACGTCGAACATGACCGACTGAATGGGAACGTCTTGGTTACAAAGGTAACCCCCGTTCCCTGAAGGAGGGAACGGAGACGTACGTCCCGTCACCACAGTCGTTGTCCTGCTGTGCTGCCGCCTGCTTAGTTCAGCTCCTCAGCGAAAACCTGAAGATGCAACGCACCTGCTGCTCATTATATACCCGCGCTGCGAGGCGAGCAGGTGATGCAGATGATTGCATGCCAATGTGCATTGGCTCGTTTTAGTTACACTCGAAGTAGATTGGCCTCTCTGGCGAGATTCCTATTCGTCGGTCTGTCCGACGTACGTCTCCGTTCCCTCCTTCAGGGAACGAGGGTTATCTTTGTAACCGAGACGTTTTTGCTTCAGAATGATGTAAAAATTATGCTGCCTACTCGTTCATGTAAAACAATATAGAGATTTAAATTTTGTAAGACAGTTTTTGTCAAGAAACACAGTATGCGTGAGGTGTCATTTACACCTGAGAAGACAAAAGAATCGCATAAAGAGCTTGAATGACCTGCATAAATAATGAGCTTCTTTCAGTCAGGTAGGCTGTGAAAAAACCCTCTGTGATCATGTCTCAAGCTCATCATGGTATAAATTAAACATACAGAAAAAACAGCAATACTGTAAAATATTATTACAATTTAAAATAATGGTGTTCTATTATATACTAAATATATTCTATTATATTATAAAATATAATGTATTTCTGTGATGCAAAGTGTCTGAAAAATTATGTTACCTCTATGGCATTTCATATAGGCTTTTAGCTTAAAAGCATGCACATTTGGAGAAATATTGATGGATTCTCATATGTTTATGTCAATTTTCTATACAGGGGAGTAATATTTATTCAGTATTTATTGTCATCACTGTGAGCGCTGGATACTGTGTTTTCAATTCATACTTGCAGCCGGAGGGCGCTCTGTACACCTTTAGTCCACAAATTCATCTAAAGAAGAACAGGAACCAGGAACTAACTGCATGTCTTCTAGAGGTCACTAACCATGGCTTTAATATCCAGATAAACACTTTTCAAGACAATAAATACACGATTGAGACAATGTATGCATGTATTTCCTCAGAATTTGCCTCTGAATAGCGTTGGCTCCTAGGCGCATTAGTGGATAATGAGCTGAATCACGGACTTCTGACATGGCTCTCTTTTCATACAGATTACATAAACGGAGAATTTTTGTTTTCGATTTGACTTACACGATTTAAAACCTGACATTTCAACGTTTTTTTTAGACATAAGTATAATTTTTTTTTGTGATTAGTATTCACTAGGTTACAGTTCATTTTCTGAGAACTATCAGATTGGACTTCTTTCAGAGGGAGACGAGAGATCACGCATCATGTTAGTTTTATTTTGCAAAAAGCACAACATTTTGTTTTTACTCTGAGTGTACACAAATAAAAGAAGATATTCAACAGATTAAAATGGTTTATAGCTCTTAATTGTATGTGCAACACAGGCGGAGTATTTTGAGTCTCTTTCACACTGGTAAGAAAAAAAACGAGGTGGTATCGCCGGCGTGACCGCCGACCCGAGGGAGTTAATTTAGAGGCCTATAGCTACTACTATAATAAGTGACTTGGTATGGTTGCAGGTGCAAATGAAGTGAAATAATAATAATAATAATAACAATAGGCCTGATAATAATAATAATAATAATAGTAATACACACACTTAAAAGAAAATCTCACCGTCTGCTTGATCCGCACCTTGTACTGCTGTCCCCTCCTCTCTGAAGCGGGCTATCTGACGTTTGGCCAGCTGTAAGATGTCATCCCTCTTGGCTTTGGTAAACATGCTTAACTGACTGAACTTTGGCCATAAGAATATGGCCAGTTTGTGAAGTGGCTGGATGTGGACTTTTTTTATTGTCCACTCAAGGTGTCTTTGGCGGATAATAGCTTGGTAAGGAGTGTCCGACACCACTGGCTGGCAATGGAGTTTCAGCTTGTGAAGCCAGGGCACGACGAGGTTAAGTGTAGGGTATTTATCCCCCTCCAACTCCCTTTGTGCGTCGTAGAACGGGTGCAGAAATTGCACCAGGAAAGCCAGCACATCAGGGGACACATCGTGTAGTGGCTGGCTCTCACTACGGCTCTGAAGTATCTCCTGTAACTCTGCGTAGACTGACTCAATTGTCTCCAGGGTGAGAAATACGGTGCTAAATCTGGTTTCTGTCATCTGTTTGACAGTTTTTGACAACCGGCTTGTCAGACCTGACTGCTCTAAATTTCGGACTAAAGCCTTGGCGGCCTGCAGGGTCTCTGCTACTTCTGGGACTGTTTCTGAAAGCTCATCTGGGTTCAAGGCATGCCGGAGGACAGTGTTGTACAGGTGGTCTTGACAGTCCAGGCGCCGGTATGGGCGAAGAGCGGCAACGTAATTAGCTCCCTGATCGGTTACCCAGACAACACAATTCATCACTGAGGCATCAAGTCCAAGGACTGAGACTATTTGCTGATGCAACTCTTTTCGAATATTGTCTGGTGTTTTGGCCTCATTTGGGAAGCTTGTTGTGGTGAGTATCCTGCTCTTCATGTCATATTGTGGTGTGACATAGTGACATGTGATTGACATGTAGCTTATTTTACGGTGATCATCCGTCCACATGTCAGTTGTCATGCCCACATTTATCAACGACATGACCCCCTTGATTTCTTCAACCACGTCCCCTCTCTTAGCAGTCGCCAGTTCTTTGCACTTTCGAGAGATTGTGGTGGAGTCGGGGAGTAAACTTGTTGCTGACAGACATCCATGGGCTGCGCCTACATTTATTAGCTCTTGCGCTAACTGGATGAATCCGTTCCCTGCTACCGTTTCAAATGACCGAATGTCCATACAACAGAAATTCACGCATTTATCTGTGATCAGTCATTTCACCCTAGAAGGAGTTGCTTTGGCAAGGAAATCACTCACACTCATTTGTTAGCTGCTGCTGGTTGGTCCGCTACCGATACATCCACCATGCTCAAAATGTGTTTGTAAATGAGATGATCCCGTCTTCTTACTATCATAGCTTAGCACAGCCTTGCAAATTGTACATTGTGCATAACCAGTTGGCTCATCATTTAACACTCTGAGGTCTGAGGGTATCGCCGGCGATACCACCGTGGTTTTTTTCTTATCAGTGTGAAAGAGACTCAAAATACTCCGTCAATGTTGCACCTACAATTAAGAGTTATACACCATTTTAATCTGTGGAATATCTTCTTTCATTTGAGTACACTCAGAGTAAAAACAAAATGTTGTGCTTTTTGTAAAATAAAGAAAACTAACATGATGCGTGATCTCTCGTCTCCCTCTGAACGAAGTCCAATCTGATAGTTCTTAGAAAATGAACTGTAACTTAGTGAATACTAATGACAAAAAAATTACACTTATGTCTAAAAAAACGTTAAGATGTCAGGTTTTAAAACATATAAGTCAAATCGAAAACAAACATTCTGTGTTTATGTAATCTGTATGAAAAGAGAGCCATGTCAGAAGTCTGTGATTCAGCTCATTATCCGCTAATGTGGCCACGCCCACGGAGCCAGCGCTATTCAGACACAAATTCAGTCAATACATGCATTTGTCATCTCAATCGTGTATTTATTGTCTTCAAAAGTGTTTTGAATAGCCATATTTAGCTGAGGCATTTGTGGACAAAAGGGGCAGAGCGCCCTCCGGCTCAAGTATGAATTAAAAACACAGCATCCAGCGCTCATAATGATGACAATAAATATAGAATAATAAATATTACTCCTCTGTATAGAAAATTGATATAACATATGAGAATCCATCAATATTTCTCCAAATGTGTATGCTTTTAAGCATATTAAGAAATTATGGTCAATATAAGATTTTAAGAGTCAAAATGTGAAGCTTGAGTCTTAGATCTTTTTAATGATGTATAGTTTGTCAACTGCACATCAACATTTAGGCTCTATAATATAACAAATATAGTAGCCTATATGAAATGCCCTAGAGGTAGGAATGTTCAGACGCTTTGCATCACAGAAATACATTATATTTTAAAGTATATTAAAATAGAAAACCATTATTTGGTTAGAGACTTGAGACTTCTTTTAAAAACATTATAATGGCAATGTGTTCAATCTTTTGACTGGTACTGTAATTTAACATAGGCCTATACAAAATTTTCTTCATATCATGTGCAATAATACGTGCATGCATGAGATCACAAAAATCATGTTTTTTTTTTTTGTCCTGAGTGGACTTTAATCCTGTTATCAGCATGATCACAGAGGGTTTTTTCACAGCCTACCTGACTGAAAGGCCTCATTAATATGCAAGTCATTTCAGGTCATTATTATTCAATTCTTTTGTCTTCTCAGGTGAGAATCACCCATTATACATGAGGATTCACGCCTCCATGCATACAGTGTTTCTTGACCAAAAGTGTCTTAGAAAATTTAAATCTCTCTATTGTTTTATATAAAGGAGTAGGAAGGATAATTTTTACTTCATTCTGAAGCAAAAACTCTAGTCTACAACCTCCAATACCCAGAATCCTTGTGAACACAGTTTTAATATATTTTTTTGGCCTTATTTCAGTGACTTAAGTTTTTTGTTTTTTCAATAACCATGCATAAACGTTATTCCTTCAAAAACACAAACATGTACATACATGTTCCTCACATATTATTGTAGCCTAGTTTGTGCTGAATACAGTGTAATGACACTTTTGTCATTAATATGTTTATGAACAACTGAAAAAAGCACAAATGTCTGGGCATGTCAAAACTTCTCCAGGGCCCCAAAAATCCTCAGACCCCTGAGGGTTAAGGTTGTCACAATTTGAAAAACAGCCCAGAAGTTTGCCTTTCCTCTGGTGTTTTTTTACCATTTTAAGTTGTCCATCTGCGATTTTCTCTTAATATTCTCCATTATTTGCACATGAGGTGAATCGTGGGTCGCGCTGACGGAAAACCTTCTGTGTGCGTGCATGCGAGTCATGTCAGTCATATGTCAGTGTAATTATCAGATTATGAAAGTTATGAGGTTATGAAATGTCTTTCTGTTTGTTTTTCTATTGTTGACGTCAACTACTAATTTTTTTTTATTAATGTCTAAAAATATAAAAAGAAGGATAACCCAGAAAAGGCCCGAGGCCCGGCCTCCATGTGAACTATGACATGAAAATTGGCCCGAAGCCCAGTCCTAGGGGCATAAATAAGTCGGGGCCCGTCGGGCTCGGGCTGAAATGCAGGGCTTTACTCCTTCAGGGAACGAGGGTTACATACTAAACCGAGACGTTCCCTTTCAGTCGGTCACGTTCGACGTACATCAGTAGTGACCGACGAATTGGGATCCCAAATAAAGCCACAGTTACGAAACCCCTTCCAGTGCCTAACCACCTGGCGCACCAGTGGGACGGGGAAGGGCTTATGCCGAGAGAGTCTATTGCTGTTCCGAAATACCCACTAAGTAAACTAGACTACACTGGGGAAGCGAACCTGTAGGGGACGCTGCGGAGGCCACTACCCTGTGGGGGAGGAGTTTACGTGGAGAATACACATATGGACTGGCCGTGGGCAGTACGCATATGGAGTCCCTGGGATGGCTCCACCTGGGTAGGGGGAGACTCATCTGACAGGTGACAGCAGAGCTGGCTCTGCTAAGGGAAAGACACGGGCTCACCGTAGGGAGTTGACCGTGGACAAATACACATATGGGACCGGACCGCTCATGTAGAGGGGTCGTGACATATGTTACCCAGCCAACATCAATGTCGGTGATGGACGTTGGCCTGGCATCAGACACTCCGCAATGTCCAAGCCGAAGGGGGAGGAGGAGGAACTCGACAGGGATCGCCAAGCGGGGAACTCGACTGGAGTAAAGGATGCACGTATCCGGCCCAGGGGGCGGGAGTGGCATTGCAAGCTGAAACAGGTTGAGCAGGTTCAATGCGTCTACCGGCTGATGGAAGCGAGTACACGGGAAGAAACCGGCTCTACACAAAGGCTATAGAATCTAGCGAACGTGTTAGGTGTCGCCCAGACCGCAGCTCTACAGATATCTGTCAGCAAGGTGCCGTGCGCCAGCGCCCAGGAAGAGGCCGCTCCTCTGGTGGAGTGGGCTCTCAACCTGAGCGGGCAAGGCACGCCCTGGGATTCGTACGCCAGGGTGATGGCGTCCACTATCCAGTGGGCCATCCTCTGCTTGGAGACAGCCTTTCCCTTCTGCTGGCCTCCGTAACAGACAAAGAGCTGATCTGAGGTCCTGAAGCTTCGCATTCTGTCCACGTACACACACAGAGCATGGACGGGACAGAGCAAAGCTAGGGCTGGGTCTGCCTCCTCCGAAGGCAGCGCTTGCAGGTTCACTACCTGATCTCTGAAGGGAGTGGTAGGAACCTTGGGCACATATCCGGGCCGGGGTCTCAAGAGGGTATGGAGGAAGGGTGAGGTGGATTAGTCTCCTCGCCCCCCTCAGGAACCTGACGATCAGATCGTGCTTCCCCAAGGACTTGCCATCAACTGCATGGTGATGTGCGGCGATAGCGGCAACATACACCTTGAGGGTGGAGGGAGACAGCCTTCGCTCCAAGCCCTCTAGCAGGAAGGAAAGCACAGATCTGACCGAGCATGATTGGGGGTCCTCTTGGTGAGAGGAGCACCATTCAACGAACAGGTTCCACTTCAACGCATAGAGGCTTCTCGTGGAAGGAGCTCTAGTGGAAGTGATGGTGTCTACGACCGCTTGCGGGAGATTACTCAGGACCTCTGCATCCCGTCCAGGGACCACACGTGGAGGTTCCACAGGTTGGGACGCGGGTGCCACAGGGTGCCCCGTCTCTGAGTCAGGAGGTCCTTCCTCAGAGGAATGGGCCAGGGAGGGGCTGTCATGAGGAGCATCAGGTCCGAAAACCAGGTTCACTCGACGCTGATAGGGCTCTCTGGCGATATCCCAATTCGTCAGTCACTACTGACGTATGTAGAACGTGACCAACTGAAAGGGAACTTACTTTACCTCGATAATAACTTTTTCCCAGAGCTGCTGTAAAGCCAAAACAATCTGTCCATTAAGCCTGTTATCACTGTGAAGCTTCTTTGAAACTATCTGGATTGTAAAAAGCATTATATGAATGAAGATGACTTGAGTTGACTTAAAAGACTTGTCAATAAAAACTTTCTCATCTGGATTGATCACGGAATTTATAGTACTGAATAGAACTCTAGGTTTATGATAGTTACTAGCAATTAAATCTGAAAGATATTTCTTCTTTGCCTCTTTAACAGAACTTTGATAAGTGAAAAGTGACTCCTTAAAAATGTCATAAGACACCTGGAGTATATACCTCTTCCATTTGTGCTCAGCTTTTCTGCAAGCCTGTCTGAGAGCCAGAGTAACCTCATTAAGCCAGGGCTCTGTTTTAGGTTTATCAGATCTAACTCTTAAAGAGTTTGGAATCAAAGGGCAAGAGGAATTAAACTCATTCAGCAATATCTCCACATCCAGGTGGGAAGGGAGATTCTCCAAATTTTTGATAAAAGGAGCACAGACAAACAAATTTTCAAAATGTTCAACAGCTGTAGAGTAATTTCTGAACATGGCGAGTAGAAACACAAGACTTGCTTATCTCATTAAAAGAAATCTCAAAAGTGACTGATCGGAAAGGCAACATCATCTTATAAAATATTGAAAATTGACAGACCATATGATAGTACAAGATCTAAAGTATCAAAGTGTCATTGTGTCAATGCCATGATGCGGCGTCTTGTTCCCTTCTCAGGGAACAGGGTTACATACGTAACCTGAGACATTCACCAACGCTATAAAAAATTGTTACTGAAAATAAAAAAATTTAACTTGATGTACTAAAACTAAAATAAAAATTAATGGACTATATAGACATTAAAAACAAAAAAAAAAAAAAAAAAATGACTAAACCTTTATGTAAAAATACTAAAACTTAGTGTTCAGATGCCCTTAACTAAAGGAACAATATAAAAAAACAAGTAAAACACCATAAAAGTATCATTATAGTAGTTCATATGACGTGTGTGCAATATATTTTCTTAAAGGGTTAGTTCACCCAATAATGAAAATGGTCATGTTGTTCCAAGGCCATAAGATATTTGTTCATTTTCGGAACACAAACACAAATCTTTTTGACTAAATCTGGGAGCTTTCTGTCCCTCCATTGACAGTCTATGAAACTTCCACTTTCAAGCCCCAGAAATGTAGCAAATACATCATTAACACTCTGCGGTCATGAAACGCGCGGGCACATTTTGCTGGATTTTCTTCACATAGCAGCAAAATTGACTTACAATTCTAAGTAATTCTTTTGTCATACAGACAAAAGTAATACATCAATTCAGACTACAGAATGTCTACTATTATTTGTTTGCACTCACAGTAAAAACAAAATGTTTTGCTTTCTGCAAAATAAAGAAAACTAACATGATGCGCGATTTGCCATCTCTGTCTGAATGAAGTTCATTCTGATAGACGTTAGAAAATGAACTGTAACTTAGTGAATACTTATCACACAAACATGAGACATATATCCAAAGAAACTTTGAAATATCAGATTTTAAATAATGTAAGTCAAAAGTCAAAAACAAATAGTCTCTGTTTGTGTAACCCTTTTGAAAAGAAAGAGATGCCAGTCATTCGCGAGTCAGCTCATTATCCACTAATGTGGCCACGGCACGCCCCCGGACAGCGCACACTATTCAAAGGCAAATTCTGAGGTGATCCCTGTAAACAGTCAACGCCACCCACTGTCATCAACTCGAAAACAAACCCGCATTAAGTTTAGTCTAATTTATGTACTTTTCATTGCTTTGAGAATAATGGGAACAATGCTGGAAGAATTTACCTCAGAGGAAGAGTAGGACTGGTTTCAGTTCCATTTTGAGGATCAGTTCAAAGATTTTGAATGGTAAGTTCTGTATTCTTAAATCTTCATTCCAATCACAATATAGACTAGTGTCTGTGCATATTAAACTGAAAAAAGACCATTTAAATATGAATCCTGCATGTTCTCTGTGCCTCTGAATGGCGCACATGCGTGGTTTCATTTACTACACATAACTTACATCAGTAAACATGCCAAATTTTCTTTTTCCAAACTATATTGCTATACTGAGATGAGTGAAATCAACTGAAATATGTAATAAATACTGAAATAAAGCGTGTTTGCAATGTATTAAATTGCAAATTAATTAGCCACTATGTGAAGTGCCACATCAATGAAGCTTTTGTTCACAAAGAATAATGAAAATTCAGCTTTGCATCACAGAAATAAATTGCATTTTAAAGTATATTCAAGTAGAAAACCATTATTTTAAATTGTAATAATATCTCACAATATTTTCTTTTTTTTTTCTTCTTTTTTTCCCCCTCCAGTGCAGAAACAGCAAATGCCAGGTATATGTTCATATATATCATTGAACAGGATTTATTTCCAGATATAACTGTGTACTCAAACTGTGTCTTTGACTCTCATTTATACAGTTAACTATATTCTAAATAAACTACAAACAAAAAATTATATATTTCTTTTGTCATTGCATTCTTTCTCAGGTCACTCATTCACATAGCTACCTTACTGAATGGCTCATTATGTGGCTCATTAGGGACAGGGTCTTAATCTCCTCAGGTGTGAATCACAGCATTATTCATGAAGATTCACACGTCGTCGCATATGGCCTTTCTAAACAAAAATGTCTTAGAAATTTAGAATCAATACATTGTTTTATGTATGTGATCGAGTAGGCAGGATGATTTTTACATAATTTTGAAGCAAAAACTCGAGGCTGAAATATACAGTTCCCAAAAGTCTTGTGAAAATTGTTTTTGTGTTTTGAGGCCTTATTTCAGTGACTTATTATTATCATTATTCTTTTTTCTAAAAACATGAACTAATAATAAACTGCACTTATACAGCATTTATTAGTCTTGGTTAATATCTCATCATTTACTAATACATTATTAAAATCTTGTTAACATTAGTTAATGGACTGTGAACTAACATGAACAAACAATGAACACTTGTATTTTCATTAACTAATGTTAACGTAGATTAGCAAATACAGTAACAAATGTACTGCTCATTGTTAATTCATGTTAGTTAATGCATTAACTAATGTTTAACTAATGAATCTTATTGTAAAGTGTTACCAAACATGAGTCACATGGATCAAAAACATGGATGGTCTTTACTACCTTTCTAGGGCTTGAAAGTGTTAGCTGCATAGACTGTTAATGGAAGGACAGAAAGCTTTCAGATTTCATCAAAAAGATCCTCATCTGTGTTCTGAAGATGAACGAATGTCTTACGGGTTTGGAACGACATGAAGTAATTCATTTTTGGGTGATCTAACCCTTTAAATGAACAGTATAACAGGTGGTTTCTCCATATAACTCACTCCAGCCGAACACGGTGATCTTCATCATGTAGTTTGTGATGGTGATATTCTGTCTGATGAGACATAAGTACATATGAAGAACTTGAATGGAGAACCAGGTGAATGTAGCCAGCATAGAGTAATGCATGAGCAGTGCTATGAAGACACACGCAGCCTTGACTTCTGTGTTGGCGATGCTCTCGTTTGACAAAAAGGATAAATCCAGGAGAAACAAAGCCACAAACATGTTGATCAAAATCTTTGTGGCGTTTTTTGATTTGGCTTTCCTGTTCAAATATAAAAACAACCTGTATTTGTAACTTGCATTTATGCATTTAGCAGACACTTTCATCCAAAAGAGGAACAAAAGCAACTGGTCAAAGAACTTACACTAACTATATGTTATAGTTCAGATACTCTACCGTAGGAAATACATGAACAGAGCGACGGACAGAAAAAACATGGAGATGCTGCAGCCGATTGAAGTGATGAAGCTCAATGAATCCACATAATCTGTGATGTTTGCATTTACATCTGGAGGAGACTGAGAGATCAGAGAAACACAACAGATACAACCCTTTTAAAATCCTTTATTGTTTGTTAGCAAGAATCAGATCTTTACATTTTAAATGCATATTATTTGTATGACTTTAGTCATCTTTTACAAGTTCACTAGCTAAAAGACTCTGATATTGATTTCATGGGGTCTTTAAATGAAGCTCTGAGAAGCTTCTCACCATCAGCACTGCAAAGAACGTCAGATGTGAACACGAGCACTTTATGGTGTTGTTGATTTTTACTGTCTCACAGCCGGACGTTGTCCATGTAAGATTTCCTTTGATGAAAAGAGTGTGAAGAATAAAATTATGTAAAATAATTTGTTTGTTGATGGGAACTGATAAATACAGCCATAAATGAATTTACCTTTTCCGTCCCAAGAACTGCAGGACGCCTCACCCACCTGTAAGAACATGTTTGATTTTTATTTTGCTTTCACAGTGTCTGATTATTATAACAAAATAAGATTCACAACAAAACCTTCATTACCAGATCTTTCTGTGTAAAGAATATTTCTATATTGTCCGTAAGGTTGGAGATTTTGGCCCACATCGTTATTCCATAAACCTCATTGTTTAAAACAGTGTAATTTTTAGTTTCATTCTAAATAAGAAAAAATACAAGAATAAAAGAGCAATCATTAATCAAATATAAATGTGTGGAAAAGATCGCTAACACTTTACAATAATGTTCATCTGTTAACATTAATGTATTAACAAACATGAACTAACAATGACCAATACATCTGTTACTGTATTTGTTAATCTTTGTTTATCGTTAGTTAATAAAAATACAGCTGTTCATTGATTGTTCATGTTAGTTCATAGAGCATTAACTAATGTTAACAAATACAACTCTTGATTTTAATAATGTAATAACAAATGTTGACTTTAACATTATCAAAGATTAATACATGCTGTAGAAATGCAGTTTATTATTAGTTCATTGTAACTAATGTTGAGTAATGAACCTAATTGTAAAGTGTTACCATTAGATCAAGAAACATTTGTTAAAGGAATAGTTCATTCAAAAACATTTTTTTAAACAACATTACCAATTTCCCCATATTTTTGAACCGTAAAATTCCAGCAAATGCACTTCCATTGTTTTCCAGTCGTGATTTATCAACGGCCTCACTGGAAATTGTTAGAGACCAGGGAAAGTCTGTGTTTAGGTCACTTTGACAGTCAAGAATCTGTGAAAAGAAGAATTATCATTGATAAAGAGTCCTACCCAGATGGGCATGTTTTAATGCTTCTCAGGTCTTACGTTGATCATGTTCTGATCTATAGAGTAGCATAAGTTTTCAGTTTCTGTGTTCCCAGCTTGCATTTGGAGAATACCAATAACATCACCCATCACAACTCCTGCACTGCTTTTATTGTCTTTTTTCATCCGCTCCACCAGGGGCTCCAGACTGTCTAAGGCAACACTGCAAAACAGGCTCACTCTGTAATAGAGTTCTGTAATATTCTGTAATAGAGTTATAATTTTAAAAGTCACTGGTAACCACACACTTACGATGCATTTGAGGGATTAATAAATCCATCCTCATCTTTTAGACCATTTGAGGTTAGATTGTAAGTTGTCTCGGGTGGTTTTAGACAGGCAGTTTTGTTTGTTGGATTACAAGCAGTAGGTGTCTTATCGCAGATCACACACTTCCATTCATTCCCGATTGAACGTAGAAGGTATTTGCTTGCTTCATTCTCTTCAGCACACAGAAACAAAGAGGGGATTTTATTAATATATTTGTGCAACTAAATGTCAAACATTAAAGTGATCTAATATATTGTGCTTCTTATTTATAAACATAGAAATAGTAATAGAAATAGTATTCCTAATATGTTGGACCTTTCATTGAATATTCTGTATTTGTGTAATTCTGTGGAATTACTTTTGTGTGTTTTTTATTGAATTATACATGTTTGACAGCAAAAAAATAATTTTCTAATGTACAAAATAAAAGATTGCAATTAAAGACTTCTTCAAGCTGTTTTAATCATAAAAATAAATGTTCTTTTTTTCTTTGTACAGTTTTCATTACGCACGCACAAATTTGCCCTCGGTTCTAATGTAATTGCGATGTCATTGTGACTCTAAAACCTTGCAAATTGAAAAGTTTTGAATTCAAGTGAAGCTGCACTTTAGTGGGCGGTATCTCAGTGCCACCATGAAAGACCTGTTTCTATTGGTCAGTCTTGCTTGGTGCAATAATTTGGCCATGCCCACTATGCAGACCCACCAGTCTGACTCTTGACAGAGAACAGTGTTGTGGCAGGCAGCTGTCTGTCATCGCAGGGTGCATTACATAACATGGACATAACATGGGGGCTTAAAGGGTTAGTTCACCGAAAAATGAAAATTATGTCATTAATGACTCACCCTCATGTCGTTCCAAACCCGTAAGACCTCCGTTCATCTTCGGAACACAGTTTAAGATATTTTAGATTTAGTCCGAGAGCTTTCTGTCCCTCCATTGAAAGTGTAGGTACGGTGCACTGTCCATGTCCAGAAAGGTAATAAAAACATCATCAAAGTAGTCCATGTGACATCAGCGGGTTAGTTAGAAGTTTTTGAAGCATCTAAAATACATTTTGGTCCAAAAATAACAAAAACTACGACTTTATTCAGCATTGTCTTCTCTTCCGGGTCTGTGTATATCCACAGTGACGCTGCTTCTTCTTCTTCTACGGCGGTTGGCATCCAGCTTATTGGTGCATCACCGCCCCCTTCTGCTCCGGACAGTGACGCTGATGACGTTCGTTTACAGTCTGAGGGAGATGCACGCTGTATTCAAGCTATTCTGCATTGTTTGTATTTTGGTATTGCTATATTTTTTAAAATCGTGCATAGGTGTGCATGTCGCGGATGTCCTAATCGCGTCACAGTCCGGAGCAGAAGGGGGCGGTAATGCACCAATAAGCTGGATGCCAACCGCCGTAGAAGAAGAAGAAGCAGCGTCACTGTGGATTTACACAGACCCGGAAGAGAAGACAATGCTGAATAAAGTCGTATTTTTTGTTATTTTTGGACCAAAATGTATTTTAGATGCTTCAAAAACTTCTAACTAACCCACTGATGTCACATGGACTACTGTGATGATGTTTTTATTACCTTTCTGGACATGGACAGTGCACTGTACCTACACTTTCAATGGAGGGACAGAAAGCTGTCGGACTAAATCTAAAATATCTTAAACTGTGTACCGAAGATGAATGGAGGTCTTACGGGTTTGGAACGACATGAGGGTGAGTCATTAATGACATCATTTTCATTTTTGGGTGAACTAACCCTTTAACAAAGACTATATAATAACACAACATGCGTCACTCCTATTGTTTTGAATGGGAGAAAGTGCAACGCGCAATATGGCGGAATAAGTCCCACCTTCTAAATAAGAGCCAATCGCCGATTGGTAAAGTCATCGCGTCACTGCAGCGGCCGTTAGAAGCTCCGGTTTCTATAGAAAGAGTCAGAAGCGCGTCTCCGAAATAAGGCGCAAGAGACGCACGTTTAGAACTGTGCATGCGCATTAGCTTGATCCAGCCTGAAAAAAAAACTTTTTTTTTTTTTTTGTCATGATTTGAGCGTTTAGAAACAAAATCTATGAGACAGTTGTTGTCAGATTTAATTGGTGATTTCAAATATGAAATTTAATCGAAAGCTTGGCAAACAGCTTTGGAGAATTTGATGTTTCCCCATTCAAAGAGAATGGAGCTACACTTGGAGGCATTTCACAGATGGCCACCGAGTGAAATGACTTGTGTTAAAGGGACTTTGGGGCTTAATGCCCTAATGAAATACACATTTTGATCATTATTAACATTAACAATTTTATGGACCATTTATGGAACTTAACATTGCATAATACAGTTGCATGAGCCATTTCGGAGTGCTCAGTCTTTCTCAGCCATGTTCAAGGGAGTGCTAAATATGACAGTGGCTGATGACACACTATAATTGTTACGTATCCGGCGCCTGCTGGTTCCTGCTACTCCCCACCAGAGGTCGCCGGTTCACCATTTCATTGCACACACAGTCATATATCATTCTGGACTACATTTCCCATAATTCCCCATCTAGGAGACAATCACACACTCGTACCTGTTTTCCATCAGTAGACCCTTTATAAGCTGCACCCAGACACACACACACATGGCTGAGTATTGTTTAATCATATGTTTTCTGTGTTAATCCTTGTTCCTAGTTCCTAGCCTTGCCTTGTTTTTTGACCCTGGACTGTTTATCCCTTGTTTGATGATCGTTTGCTGCCTGTCTTGACCTTTGCCTGTGACTTGGATTACTCTTGTGCCTTGCCCTTATGTTTCTGTTTGCTGGTGGTTGACCCTTGCCTGTATGACTACACTCATTCTAATAAAGCCTGCGTTTGGACCTACCCCTTGTCATCACGACTCCCATTACAATAATGTCCTAACAAAATCCAAAGTGTGTTTATATTTCACAAATATGGTTGTCAGATCACATCAGAACCATGGCGCAACACCCAGCCTTGTTTTTCATTACTGAATGATTCTGTGTTTTGAACAAATCGGTAGAGTCAAAGATTCATTGACCCATTCATAAACAAATGCCTCATTCTTGAATGAATCAGCTATTGGAATTAATCTTTTGAATGAATGACTCAATGATTTACTTATTAAGACAGTCACTTGCTGCCACCCAGTGGTGGTTTAAGTATACCCCCCCAACATTTCTTATTTGTATTTTCAAAAAATATTTTAAAGAATCTCATAACATTATTTAATGCAGTTGTATTTTTTTATCGTATAATTTTTAATTTGATTGGTAAATGCCCTATAGCAGTGGATCTCAAACTGGGGTACCCCTGGGGGTACGTAACGTGACAGAAGGGGGTACGCGAACAAAATGCTGAGTTTGTCGTTCATTTAATTCTTCCCCTCTTTAAAATAACATTAAAACCGAGCATGTATTTCAGAGCACAATGTCGTAAATACATGACATCCAATCAAAATACCACATCTTTTGTTGTCAAACTGACTAAATACATTTCCATATAATACATTTCCAGTTGCTGCCGCGCTATTTGAGGTAGAGCTCCGTCGAGTTGATTCCTAATTGCTTGTGGGGTTTTTTCTCTTAAAATCAAATTTATAACATATCATTCTCTTTTACAGCGGGGAAACACATCCCCGATATTATTTTATATAAAAACACTCGGATTGCCTTGATATTGCTAGTTTATCCGACTTCCTGAACATTTGCTACTAGCTTTAGCCCATTAGCAATAGCGGCGTGGTCACACTAGTGTTTGTAGTCTTCTCACTCACAATATTATTGTTCATCTATTCTAATGGCGAGTGTATCGGATGTGTCTCTACCTTTGAGTGCAGGTGAGGACACGTTCGAGCTGCATGCGGTGCAGTTGGAGCTGGAGGCCGTGGAACGACAGATTCGGACCCTTCTCGAGAAGCAGGCTGAGCTACGGGAGAAACATCCCGTGCTGACGCTCACCAATCCTCTGTAAGTTTGCAGCGCGATATTAACACTCCTGCTTCCTCTACGCCATGTGTTTCTCTGCACAGGGCCCGAGCACCCAGAATGCGTTCATCCCAGCCCTTGTTCACACGGGTGCTGTCACACCAGGGACCTTGGGTTCTTCAGCAGTGGAAGGCACGAGCCAGGCCTCGGGAACCACTTCTCCCCTCTTTGCGAGGTGGAATGCGACGCCGTGGTCATCGGAGATTCCATCGTCCACCACTTCCACGCTACCACAACCAAAGGTAAGGTGCTTCCTGCTGCTCGTGTTCTCGATGTCGCTGCACAGATACCCGCGATCCTGAATGCTGACGAGAGCATCGGCGCTGTTGTTCTGCACAAGGGGGTTAATGACACCAGGCTGCGGCAGATGGAGGTGCTGAAGCAGGACTTCAGGAGCCTGATCGAGACGCTACGAGCCAAATCGGCCACGTCGAAGATCATCATGTCCGGACCACTTCCAATGTACCGATGTGGACATGCCTTAGAGTGTTTTTGTTATTGTTGTTATATTTAAGAAAAGGTCATTACTTACAGGGTTTCTTTTAATGGCACAAATTGAGCACAAACCAACGGCACCATTTTGTAGCAGTTTGGATGGCATGGGTGAGTGAAGTCTCCACACCGATTTATCTTTATTTCTGTAGCCCTAAGTACACATTATGCGTTTTTATGCATACGTGAGGGTCCACATGCACAGAGCCGATCCTCCCTATACACAAGCTACGCAAGTTGCGTAGGGCCCCTAAACCACCAGGGGTCCCCCTTGCTTATCACTATATATAATAAACATAACGGTATGAGATAATGTATGTGCAGGTCGCATATATGCATTGAATTTGTTTTGCACTAATCAGTTGTACCACAAGGTGGCAGCACTGGCCCGGGCCATTGTTTCACAGCAGAAAATGCAACTAAAGAGTTGGAACCACAACAAAATACCAGAGACTTCAACAATAACAGATGCCCGGATTGCCAAGTGCTTGTATGAGTGTGTTATGAGATAGCTGCAACTTTAGTTTAAAAGAATGCAAAGACATTTTTATTGGTCGTAACTTGTGGAGAAAAATCGCGCAGACACTGGGCAAAGATGAAACTTTTTAGAGCGCATGTGTCAACCGCCTGTGCTCATGCACACTATCAAATGGAGTATACTTTGAAAGGCTATGCATTTGACTGTATGCATACACTGGTGTATGCATGAAAAAAATAACTAAATATACTTCGGGCTTAAGGAGGGGAAATATTTATGTGTTAATTTTAATGACACAAATCAAGCACAAATGAACGATTTTGTGTGATTTAGACAAAATGGGGTAGAGAGTGATGTCACAGCTCCTAAATTATATTTGTTTAGTCTGTGGAACAAAAATAGTAAGTGTTTGTTTTAACGGCACAAACTGAGCACAAACGAATGGCACCAGTTTGGAATTATTTGAACGACATGATGTGGAGAGTGATGTCACACAACCAATAAAATAATGCTGAATATCTCAAACAACAAACCAACATAAATGTATGGCATAGTTTTGGGGATTATTTCATTTTGTGGGTGTGAAGCTTCACAAAGGTAAGATAAACCCATGAATGGCAAACTAATAGTAGCCAATGAACAACAAACTGGCTTAAGAGAATATAATAAATAAAAAAGAAATCTTACTTGACCTTTAATGAATGAGTTCTTCAATAAAGATGAGAAGAATAAGTACACCTTTATATTTATTTGGTTTATGGTCAAGGAAAGGAGAAATACAGTAGGTGAGAACATGCAGGAAATAATAATTTGAAGTGTAGAGCTGGAGAACATGGTGTAATATTGAGTGCAGAATGAAAATGGATGAACTTTCTTATATTTGAACGTCTTACATTTTTACTTACAAATATGCTGTTAGTTTAGATGTTGTACTATTATCTTGATTTTAGTGAGCATTTTAATTATGTAAAATTATTTAAAATATATTTTGTTATATTCATATTTGGCCCTGGTTGAGAAAATAAATCCTAATGCTTGTTTCATGTAAGCAATAGCATGTATAGGATGGATAACTAGGCTTATAGTGTAATAATTTCACTTAATATTCTGCTGAGTTTGAGGTATGACATACAGCACCTGAAACAACTAATGAAAAAGTATCTTATAAAGCTTAAGACAGACTTACCTCTGCAGATATCATTGTCATATGTAGCTTTTTGACACATTGTCTTTAGATCAACAGAAGGGATTTCTGTACAATCTAAAGAGAACAAGACAACACATAATTCAACATAATTATCAAGTCATACTGTAGAGGTGAGAGCAATTAAACTTCTGTATTGAATAGTCATCAGAGACAGTCGGGAAAGTAATAAAAGAATAACAGAGGAATAAAACACAATAGAGAGATTGTTTAGTGTAGCCTAATATAATTTACATGTTTGACCAGAGATAGATTAATGTTCAGAGTCAGTTATTGGTTGTTAAAGTTCCTGAAGAGTGAAACAGATGATTTTAAAACATTTTGTTTGAGCAGCTCGACACCTGTTTGTCCGACAAACTGCTTTGATAACACTCTGTATGTGAGTTTGCACAGACCAAACTGACACATCATAATGACACACAGTACACTGTGATCACGGTACCTGTCATATTCTGTCTGTTCTCTGTGCTTTATTTATGTGGTCTTTTAGTTTGCGTTTTGCCCTGTTCTGTTTTTGTTTCCTGTGCCATGTTTGCAGTCCCTTTTGTAGTTTTCTTGTTGATGAGGAATGCTCTCTGCTCTCCCTTCCACTAAGGATGAGCAGGTGCCACACACACTCTGTCTGGTCTTTGAGCGCTCTAGCCGGTTCCAGCAGTCAGAGAAGCTATTTGTGTGCTTCGGGGGCCATCATGGATGTGCACATCGCAATATCATTGTTAAAGTGATATATCTGCTCTAGTGACGCAACAAAGTTGAGATGTTTAACTTTGTGCATGCGATCCTTCACTACATCATGGAGTGTTGGCAGCAAGATGGAGAAGTTATTTTAGCAGTCACCAACTTTCCAATAATTTATAATGTCTCTGTGTACATACGCTGGTGCTCACTGTGCCGTCTCCGATCCTGAATGGTTTCTTGAATCCAGATAGATGGGCGCTTGCGCTTTCGCCGCAGATAAATAGCCACAATGGCAAAAACCTCTTGATGCTTCTCATTCATCTTTGATCTCTTTAAATCGTGAAACATTTTATGTACTGATTCCATTTATATTTAGTCTTTTCTCTCCTAAATGGCATTTGTTTTTAGCAGCAAGAAAACGGATTTGGCATAACATCCATAACTGTCATTCGTAAACGTTACTAGGAAACCAGTGGTGAGAACGCCCACTAGTGAGTGACATGCACGGTCGCTGGCAGAATGCAGTTTCCAGCTGGTGTACACACAGTGTTATCCCTTGTGTGTTAAACTAAGCGCTGGTGTTTCCCATGTTCAGTGGCAGATCGTACCATTATGGATAGTGCATGTTGATGGACTCAGTTCGGTTTTCTGCTTTATATTTAAGTTGTTTTGTGTTTTTGTTGTCATTATTGTTATTTTATTACATTGTCTGCAATTAATTAGATCCCACTCTCCCTAGTTTCTGGCTTTGCCTCGCATTACAGTAACATGGGACAGGTTAACCTCCTCACTTCTGTTCTTTCATATTTATTGCCAGGAGAATACAATACAGGAAAATTGTATAAATATAAATGAAATAATGCACATAAAAGCATTAGATATCATCACAGGCTTATTCCCCCTGTCTTGTTAAATAACCACTGTCCTGCCCAAACTGAAGACATAAACTGAGATTAAAAAACATTTTAAAAGTGGACAAAATCTTACCTGTAAGTGGGCTTCCTAGGGTGCAGATAGAGGTACAGACTGGGTTGTTACAGGTGCAAGTCACAAGGCCTATTAAAAATCCAGCAGAAGGAAATTTAATTATAAAAAAATTAAAATAGTCTGTGTTTTTACTATAACCTGCTCTTCCAAACTCAAACACACACAGTGTTTGGACACGTTACAGTGCTTGTCTTAGGGGTGATAGGATCTGCTTTTGCTTTGCATCAATTGACCAACAGTGGTATCATCATCATTATCACTGACAGCAATGATCAATCATGACAACACTGAATTGTGAAAAATACATTTTGTACTTTAATTTGTTTGTGTTAAAATTTAATTTAATTTAGGACAACACGCACCTGGCTTTCTTCTGACTTGCTGACATGTCATTCCATCTGGCAAAAACCACAGCTCTATTTCTGTACACGTCTCATTCATTCTTACTTCATATTTCCCCCCATCATTTGTTATGCTGAAATCGCGTGTTTTGCCAGATAATGTTTTGCACTGTCCTGGAAACCAGAGAGAATATTTGATAATTATTGAAAAAACACTATCTAAAGAGTTTTGAACTCAAGAACAGTTAATAGATAAAATATACATGTTTTACCTAGAGAAGATGTGTTCATTTTGACATTCATTGTGTAAACATCCTTTATGTCTGTTTCACAACCTGATGGACATGTCAGTTTAAAATCTGGAATAAAATGAACTCAATGAGTTTGTAACTTGATCTGTCAGTCGTCACAAGAACATTCAGATAATAAATATACAGTATTCACACAGTCATGTTATCAGTGTATATTTCACATCTACCTGTGTTGCATGAGTCCCCGAAACATGGATCTTTGAAATCATTGCCAACTATTACTCTTTTTGAGAAGCCTACACAAAGACAGAATTAAAAAGCTATTATGTAATGTATGCCATAATTATATAAATGAATTTATATTCACACATTTACAGTCATAATGTTTTTAAATCATAGAATGTCATTTGGTTTTATTTACATTTAGATTTTTTTTTCTAATGTTGATAAATCCTTTTTTTTTTTTTTTTTTAAATCAACATACTTATCTGGTGTGAAGCACAACAGACGATCATCAGCCACAGAAAATTCAGATTTTGTCGCGACATAATTGCTAAAAACACCCTGATATAGATGCAAGTGTTGAATTTTCTACAGGTATTTATTGATAATAAATCTTGAAATTTAAAGCATTTTCTTATTACATTGTTGAGATGAAAGTCCACAGTCCAAGAGGAGAGAGTTTCATCCGTTTACAAATGAAGCTGTACGATTATGATCCACCGCTCAGAGACACTGTAACAGTGACATGCAGTTCATTTGCATACATGAAAATCATGTTTATTTGGGCTTTAACTGTGAATTTCAGTGTTCAGGTCCAGTTTATCAAGTCACTTTTGTTCACAGAGAAAAATGTAAGTGTACAATTATATTTAATAATAGTAGCGACAAGATTGCAATGAAAGCATAACCTTTATTTGTGGTTATCAGACAATATTTACAGATTAAATTCCCAAACAGAAAATGTCAGGTTTTAACACTATTCATAGAAAAATAAATAATTGTTTATAAAGTTTCTTTCTTTCCTTTCAATAAATGGCACTTTCTGTAATATTTTCTGTAATATTACAGGTGTGGGATTTTAGTTTCATCCTGAAAATGCAAATTTGTTTTCTAAATGAGGTTCAGTATAGTTTGTCACGTGTCGCATATGCTCAAACATGGATTATAAACTCACATTACTAATATTCTAGACAGTTTAATCCTCCCACAAAAACAGACAGTTTATAGTTATGATCATCAGAGATATTTGTTTAGAGGGATTTCAGTAAAGTTGGACCTTTTTAGGATCATAATTTTATGTACATACACATAGCCGTTGCTAGAGGGGAGAAAGATGGTGACAGTTCTCGGGAATTCATGGATTTAAATTCCAAGTTACTGCATCAGGGACCTGGATACCCTAGCCGTGGCCCTCCTGGGTTCTGTTTGCTTTTGATGTCGACTGTTAAGCGACTGAACGCCAGTAGGCGGGGCCTGTAGTGTGATGTAAAGCTATTCGACAGTGTCTTGCTCTGGAGGCAGTCATATGCAAATGTATTTGCATGCACCATGTCACAAATCCCACAATATCAAAATGGGACATTTTTGGAGCATGATTAAATATACTGAGGAGGACATTTTAAACTATGAAACTGGCAGGATGTTTTAATGGTTCAAAGACCTCTTATATGTCAAAAGATCAAGGCAAATTTGATTTCTCATGTCACGACCCCTTTACAATAGCTGTTTTCTATGTGAATATATTGTAAAATGTAAATGTTTATTACTCCAGTCTTCAGTGTCACATGATCCTTCAGAAATCATTCTAATATGATGATTTGATGAAACATTTCTGATTATCAATGTTGAAAACAGTTGTGCTGCTTCATATTTTTGTGGAAACTTATGATGCATTCAGGATTCCTTGATGAATAGAAAGGGTTAGGAAGTTATTTGCTTTCCTCATTGAACATAAAAATCATGCACAACATTAAAGCCAATAAATCTGAATTCAACAGGTGAAATGCACAACTGGATAGAGGAGGTTTATTAGTCACTGTGATTTACAAGTATTGAGTCAATAGGTGGTTTTAACTACAACTACATGTGTTGCACTGAGTCTGTGTTCAATTATCTCATTCACATCTCCAACTCCAGCCTCAGACTCAATTATGAGTTACAATCTCACAGCGCCCTCTAGTGTTACACAAGCATATATTACTCCATCATAAATGCCAAATATCAAATACATTACTGTAAACAAACCTGCAATAAGAAACATAACTATTAATATATTTATATGTAGAAAGACTAAATCAAAATATTGAATATAATGCACATTTATGTTGTTATGAGAGCAATAGTAAAAATTATCATATTAATGCACTGTATAATAGAAACAATATTATTTTCACTTTTGTTTAAGTGTCAGAAATAAGGCTTAAGTCAAGTCAAGTCAAATTTATTTATATAGCGCTTTTTACAATTGGTAATTGTTTCAAAGCAGCTTTACATGTTAGAAGCACAGAAAAAAGAGAAGTGGTTATAAATAAGCTGTACAAGCAAGCGTGGTAATATGTAACATATACAAGATGGTGCTACATTAAGCCAATGTCGGTTGACTCCCAGGGGTGGAAAAAAAACCCTAGGAGAAAAACCCAGCGTGCTAACACTGGGAAAAAAGTCCTAGGAGGGAAAAAACCCCTTGGAAGATATATATAATATATGTAAATGGATATGGAGATCAAAATCTGAATTATACATTTTTATTATAGAGATTAAAAATAGATTATATATAAATATATGTAAGCGGATACGGAGATTAAAAATCTGAATTTTAGATGCAGCCAGAACTGGATCTGTAGGCCCATTGTCTCCTGGGCTACATTGTAGTCAGGTCCAGACACAGGTTCTCCATCTGATCTGGATACGGCCTGGATCCAGCACCCGGCAAACCTCAGGATAAGCAAAGAGACTGATATTAGCGTAGATGCCATTCTTATTCTGATGTACAGGTATATCTAGTGTTATAGGAAATGTTCTCTAGTTCGCCATCTTTATTTCTCTAGCTCAACTCTCATAGAATGGAACGCACAGGATTGTGGGATATCAAATGCATCTATGATGCCTTCAAAAATCGATGAGATGAAGGCATCTCAGGAAACAGCAAGTGAAGCTAACATTGGATTTGGACATGCCTTGATGCCTTCATATCTTGAAATGTGTCCTCTGAAGGCAGCGTTTTCCAGTTTTGCTATGGAAAATTACCAAATGCCCCAAAATAGATAAATGAAATAAAATAAATGCTATACAGTTAAGAATATATCATCACTGTCATGCGGAAAGCCTTTATCTCTATATTTCGTCATTTTTATTTTCTTTTGTTTTTAAAAATCAATGCTGTATGTGGGTTTTACAAAAATGTAACCAATGAAAAGGATTTAAAAGAGCTTGTGACAAAACCTCGTAATTCCATTGGATCCTCAAACTGTCAGTCAAACCTCATAACTCCTCCCCGCCTCTGTCTAGTAGCGGGAAATTCGGATCATTTTCCTGTACAGAACTTATGGAATGTTGCACATTTGCGGTCAACACAAAATTAACGAATCACTCTCTGGGACAACTCGTTGTTCTCGAGTCATATTAAAGATTCGTTCAAAATGAACAAATTGTTCATGAACGACACATCACTACCTCTGTCGTGAATGAATTGCCGCACAAAGTTTGGAGATAGATCTTCTCTGCTTGTTTGCAATGCAAAGGTAAATAAAGAACTTATGTTTGTAAAAAATGTACAGCGTTTTCTTTGCTCAAGAAAAACTGTCTATAAAGGCTAATGTTTTATGCATTTAAAGAGCGGAGAAGAGTCTGAAAAATTCCCGTCTAGTTGTAGCCGATATTCTACAGCTTTAAATATCTGGCTTCATCTATTATATCACAAAAAACTGAGCACCCTTATAGCTACAATAAACTTTATAACCTGTAAGTTGATGAAAACGAATAATGCAATGCATTTACTGTCTCAGATGCAGCTGTTCCACTGACAGACAAAATGTCATTCACTGGTCAAAAATTTTACAACTCCATCTGAGCTTGATTTTCATAAAATGTTGATATAATTATAACACATTCATGTGTTTGAGATATATAAAGCCACAATACCGACTTTGATGACATGTTGATGTTTAATTATTTAAAAAATGAGGTTTCTTCCCAACATTGATGATATGTAGATTTTTTGTTTTATCATCACCATCATCATATAGCTACATAATTATTGTGTTCCTACCTGACTTAAGCTAAAGTTTTACATTAAATGTGAGTACTAATTATAATATAATATCCCATTTTAATATGCCATTTGAAGTAATGCATATTTGTGCAATTTTGTTGTTTTAGTACATAGTGGTGTACCATGGAAAAACTGTTACTTATCAAAACTGTGCCATAGCAAGAAAAAGGTTGGGAAACACTGGTCCAGGAGACAACATGGGTTTCTGTCTTATTTAGGCTGATTATTAACGTTTTCCACTGCATTATTTTTGGATTGAACGATTGTTGTGGTGGAGCTGGACCTTTCTGGATCATCAGAGAAACAACCTTCTATGTCTTTGTGAATGTGGTAGTAATACAGGAAGAGGAAAAACCCTGAAAAAAATCAGAGACAATTAATCCTACTAATTTGCCAACTGAAATACATTTCACAGATTTAAAGTTGTTTGCATGATTTTTTTTTTAACTGTAATTATACCCATTATAAACCCTTATAATTAATTATATATTTGAAAAAGAAATATGTAAAAATAAAAATTGAAAAAAAAAAAAAAAAAAGAATTCAAATAATTTGCTGAAATTGGTTGGAAAAATAGAAGAATTCTACTAAACCAAATGTAATATATGTGATTTGTTTCTCACCCTGAAACGAGTTCAGCACGGTGAAGATGTAATATGAGGGAATGAGCATCGCTCCATAACTGAAGAACGCCACAGCCCACGTCAGGCCGAAGAGCAGGAACAAACTCAACACCATCATGAGCTGCTTTCTGAACGTTTTTTTCTTGCCATCAGCTGCTCTTCTGCGTCGGGTTTGAACAATCCTAGTGCAGATAGTGATGAAGATTCCTGACGTGAAGATAAAAACTAAAGCGTAGTAGCCAATGTTCACTATGTAGTGAATAAAAGGATCTGTAATCCAGCACCTATAATCAGAAGAGAGTTCAATATAATTAAGACAATCAGAAGACACTTAAACGACTGTCAAATTAGTCGAAGTGCACATCCCTAGTTTTGAGACCACAGGACTTAGAAACACAACAGCAATGGTAGGGAAGTTCAATGCTGGACCACTTATAGCCCCCCAATAATAAAAAAAAAATCTCCAGGGGAAACTTGAACAACTATGATGTGAATGCTCAAGCGTGGCGGCCATGATAGCTGGAGGCTCTGGTGTGGCAGCCATGACGTGAAGGGGCTCTTTATAGATCAAACTGCAGTTAAATGGAGTTTTTGTCTTCTAGAAGAAAGTGATTCTGAACTGCCTGACGAGTCATCAGTAATTCCAGTCTCACTTCCTGCTGAACCTACGTAGGTTTGTAACTAATTTGCAAAATGCCAGCTTATGGCCTTCATTGGCTGAACAGCGTCTGCTTTGCACCACCCTCAAACACTTTAGTGGTATCTGAGACTGGAAGAGTTTGGTTTGTGTTGTTCATGTCAAGAAGATGCTGTTTTCTGCTGCCATAGCATATCGACTTGATGAGATTGATACAGTAAAACTGTCACCGTCGTTACTGTTCGTATCACGGTGCATCAAGTGCTAAGGAAGATCTGAGATTCAGGTATGCAAATTAAAGTTTAGCTTCCAACCAATCAAACCAGTCTGGGCCATTTGACCAATCAGAGCAGCGCAGGCTCTCAGAAAGGCGGGGTTTAGAGAGACGAAACCTTGATCGAACCGTTTCAGACACTGAGAGAAAAGAGCTGATGCTGCAGTGGATATTTTGAGAAAATTGAAGTTTTTTTTTTTTTTTAAACCTTGTCAACCTGTTGTGGGATACTCCAAATAAAACTAGGAACCTTTAAATTTATAAAGGTTTATAAATTTATATTACTATAATAGGGACACTTCAAGTTTCATTAATTCATATATCTGTGTCAACAGAAAAACTTACATTTGTGTGGTTTTTCCAGATGTTGTGTTTATAATCACTGATTTAAATCCTCCTATTGAAACAACAGCTACGACTATAGGAGCCGGAAACGCTGAAAACACACAGAGATCAGGGCTATTATAATTCACTAAAAACCATATTAAAAAAAAAAATTTTCTTTAATTTGAAATAACATAAACTTTAACTAGGAGGAAAAAAAATTATGAGTCAAAAACATAAAAGTATCATGACAGTTCATAAGACGTGCGCTATATATATATATATTTTTTTTTTTTTATTTATATACATTTTTTATTTTTTTCGGGAGACTTTTGAAAGCTTGGAGTCTTAACTTTACAATGAATGTAGCAAATTTGATTAACTCCTAAATAGTGCGGAGTCATCTATTGAAAAATAAAATTTTTTTTTCATAATTTATGAATTTTTTTTTTTTGTATAATGTACTGCAATGTGTCAAAAATCATACAGCTCAGATAATCATGTGTCATATGTCATTTGAAAGGTCTTAAGGAGTAGAATACAACAAGGATTGTTTTGGGCTTTGACTAAATTTGAGTGAGTTTTGGTATGTGAAGCCCCGCAGGATCCATATGTAAATAATATACCGACGTGCCATTTATGTCACGTTTTTGCTCATAACTTCATTAAACATGCTCAGATTGTGGAAATTTGCAAATCATTATTTACAGCTGATTAAAATGAGTCCAACATCAACATAATCAAATAAGTGGATCGTGAGATATTCCTCATGGAATTACGACACATAAAACCCCACAGGTGCACAGACGCTAACTAAAATCAGGTGAAGCTTTCATGTGGCATTTTCGCTTATAACTTCATGAAGCATGCATACAGATCGTAGAAAATGGCACATCATTACTTACAGTGGATGCTCCCGATTGAAATGAGTCCAAAATCAACATAATCTCTTGTGTCATGAGATATTCCTCATGAAGGAACGATTTACTGGAGTCAATGGCTAAACAAAAAGGCTACCTTGGTTCCAAATGCTGTAACTTTTGATTACGTTATGCAGTCACCACAACATCTGAATCAGATGAAGCTCACATATAGAGGAACATCACACCAAAAAAAAAAAAAAAAAAAAAAAATGGAATTATCCCCCTACCTTATTTCCTTCATGAGATATTGCATGTCAAATTATAAAGATATGTAAAATTTCCCTTGAACACATTTATTTATTTATTTGCATTTTATTAGCAGTTTCTCTGCATGAGAATGTCCAAATTTAATTTTTTTAAATTTAAAAATTAAAGTTTTCTTTCAAACGATATTAACTTTTTGACTCTCCTTGCTATAGTTTTGGAGTTACGAGTCTTTACTTTTTTGTATGTCACTCAGAATAAAACAACTCTGAAAATGCTTAAGGGGTTAAGTGAACACTATAACAGGACAGGTGTTTTGTTGATGTAACTCACTCCAGCCGAACACGGTGATCTTCCTCATGTAGTTTGTGATGGTGACGTTCTGTCTGATGAGCCATAAGTACATATGAAGAGCTTGCATGAAGAACCAGGTGAATGTAGTCAGCATGGAGTAATGCATGAGCAGCGCTATGAAGACACACGCAGCCTTGACTTCTGTGTTGGCGATGCTCTCGTTTGACAAAAAGGATAAATTCAGGAGAAACAAAGCCACAAACATGTTCATCAAGATCTTTGTGGCCTGATTTGATTTGGCTTTCCTGTTCAAATATAAAAACAACCTGTATTTGTAACATGCATTTACGCATTTAGCAGACGCTTTTATCCAAAAGATGAACAAAAGCAATTGGTCAAAGTTCAAAGAACTTTGAACTTCAATTGGTCCCACTTTATATTAAGTGGCCTTAATTACTATGTACTTACATCAAAAAACAAGTACAATGTACTTATTGGGTTCATATTGAATTGCAAAACACATTTGCAGCTATTGAGGTGGGATATGGGTAAGGTTAGGGAAAGCTTTGGTGGTATGGGTAGGTTTAAGGGTAGGGGTAAGGGTTAAGGGATGGGTCAACAGTGTAATTATAAATGTAATTACAGAAATTAATTACAGATGTAATTACATGCAGGTGTTTTTAAATATAAGTACAATGTAAAAACATGTATGTACACAATAAGTGCATTGTATCAAATGATTAATTTAAATGTAAGTACATAATAGTTAAGGCCACTTAATATAAAGTGGGTCCCTTCAATTCTTTAAGTACTGACAGCACAAACTAGATGTTAAATTTTAAGATACTCTACCGTAACAGGAAATGCATGAACAGAGCGACGGACAGAAAAAACATGGAGATGCCGGAGCCGATAGAAGTGATGAAACTCAATGAATCCACATATGGCGCTGTGATGTTTGCATTTACATCTGTAGGAGACTGAGAGATCAGATATATAATATTAAAGCTGCAAGCAGCGATGAAAGGGCCTTAGGAAAACAGAGCACGGTGGGCAAAATGCATTTAAGTATATGAATATAGGAGGACTGCGTCAGTCATTTGTATTTGCAGCACTTCCTGCTACCAGCTGGTGGCGCTATGAGTATAACTACATTTTGGCATGTAGATGTCTTATGAAACATGAAGTTTGAGGCAGATTGGACTTGAGTTACAACAACTTCCTGTTTTGTGACGATAATAGCATGCTTTAGCACTCAGCTAAGTGTTGCTAGCATGTTTTAAAATGTTTGTAGCATGTTTAGCACTCAATTGCTTATTTTAGTATGTTGCTAGTAGTGCATCACAGTGTTATACACATCACTCCCTGTTGCCTTTTGGTGGCGCAATTACTATAATTGAATATTGTCATGTAGATTTGTTCAAGGCAGGACTCTTCTCAAACGTGGAATTTGGGGCAGACTGGACGTCGTATGCCTGAGTTATAGCAACTTCCTGTTTCATGGCGTTAATCGCATACATTAGCACTTAGCCAAGTGTTGCATGATTTAACATGTTTCTAGCATGTTTGGTACTTTATGGCATATTTAAATGTGTTTCAGGGATTGAATTACAGTGTAAAGCATGCCATTTCCTGTTGTCCACAGGTGGCGCTATGACTAACTGAATATTTGCATGTAGATGTCTTCAGGTCAGGACAGGTCAGACATATTCATAATCATTACTTTATTAGCAAGCTTTATGTGTGTGCTTGAGCGCTGATTAGGCTATGTATTATATTTAGGCAATTGAAGGCTGATTTTGATTTACAGTATATACACGTGCATTTAGTTTAATCACTTAAGTGAATGACTACGAGTCAACTAAAATTTTTACAGCCCTATTAATTTATACAGTGAAGATTATATGCACAGAAAATTACTTGTGTAGTGAAGTGAAATGAAGTCGAAGTAACCCACACTCAGAATTTGTCCTCTGCATTTAACCCATCCAAGTTAGTGCCCACACATTAGGAGTAGTGAGTATTGTGAACACACTACAAGCAGTAGACACACACACCCGGAGCAGTGGGGAGCCATTCGCACCCAGGGAACGATTAGGGATTTAGGTGGTCTTTAAATGAAACTCTGAGAAGATTCTCACCATCAGCACTGCAAAGAACGTCAGATGTGAACACGAGCACTTTATGGTGTTATTGTCGACTTTTTCTGTCTCACAGCCAGACGTTGTCCATGTAAGATTTCCTTTGATGAAAACAAAGAAGTAGATTAAATTAATTATATAAACTAACTTGATGGGAACTGATCAATACCATAAGTGAATTTACCTTTTCCATCCCAAGAACTGCAGGACGCCTCACCGACCTGTATAATGAAACATGTTAATTTGTTTCCAGAGCATCTGGTCATTTATAATTAAATAATAAAAAAAGTTTTGCAACTAAACCTCCATTACCAGGTCTTTCTTTGTAAAGAACATTTCTATATTGTCGGTAAGGTTGGATATATTTGCCTTCATCGTTATTCCATAAACCTCATTGTTCAAAACACTCTGATTTTTAGGAAAGCAAATCAAACAGAAAAGTGTGAATACAATAGATCAAGAATCTTTTGTTGAAATAATAGATTTTCAATTCATACGAACAGTTTATATGATAAGCCATATTATCATTATAACAGAAGTGGATATGACCAGTGTTGGGGGTAACGCATTACTTTTTAATTTACAACAAAATATTCAGCTCACTTTTTCAAATAAGGAACTCAAATTATTTTGATTTCCCATTTATTGGCGACAGCTCTTCTATTCCCATGTTAAGAGAAATCATTAATAAGTGCAGAGGCATTGTAGTTCTAGCTCTAGGCATTTACTCATCTCACTTTCACAAAAACAGATTCAGTATTCCTCAAAATGAATAAAAACAGTGAAATGCAAACTCAGAATATTACGCAAACCTGCACTAATTAAATATGTTAAATATCACAAATATCCTTTGTGTATTTAATCTCACTTTATTAACCAATTTCTTTGCTGCTTACCTTTGATGGTCAGATTCAACCATACTAATTAGCAAAAATTGCTTTAAATAAACATCAAATTTTTTGTTTATTTTTTTGTTTTTATTGTTGAAGAGTGCTGAAATTTCTTGTTTGAGCTGCGCCCTCTACTGTACCAATGTGAATTTGCATTTCCTTGAGCCTGAGGTTTATTCATTTCACTTATGTTGTGAAAGGGCCTTTACAATAGCCAAAAAAAAAAAACAGAAGAAAAAAAAAGAGCCCAGCCCAGCTGAGGAAAAAGTAACGTAACACATTACTTTCTATAAAAAGTAACTAAGTAAGGAAATTTGTTACTTTTTTAGGGAGTAACACAATATTGTAATGCATTACTTTTAAAAACTTAACTTTCCCCAACACTGGATACGACTACTAAAAGATAGAAGATTTGTGTCAGGATGGAAAAGAGCTGTATGTAAATACATTATTTTTATAATGTACAAAAATTATTTAAAAAAATTATTAAAAAATAATTTAAAAAAAAAACAACAAAATTATGCTTATAATAATGAATATAACAGAATATAATAATGACAGAATTGTAATTTATGTTTATCCTTTAAACATTCCTTAAAATGCTCAAACAAAGAATGTTTACATTTTACCTTGTTTCCCATATTATTGAACCGTAGAACTCCAAGAAACGCTTTTCCATTGTTTTCCAAACGTGATTTATTAAAGGCCTCCTTGGAAATCTTTACAGACCAGGAAACATTTGGGACACTTTGACAATCAACAACCTGTGAAAAGAAGAATTAACATTGATTAATGAAGAATCCTAGTCCAGGTGACACTAAACTTTTTGAGGCCTTACATTGACAATGTTTGGATCTGAAGCATAGCATGTGTCTTTAGTTTCTGTGTTCTTGTCTTGTATTTGGAGAACACCAATAGCGTTCCCTATGGCAAGCCCTGCATTCCTTGTGTTGTCTTTTTCCATCTGCTCAAATAGAGTATCCAACTCCTCCAAGGCGTCCCTGCAAAACCAGTTTAATCACTTGGTATTCTGTAATGGAGTTTCTTGAAGCCACTGGCAACCGCACACTTACGATGCTTTTGAGGAATCAACAACTCCATCCTTGTCTTCTAAATCAACTCTAGTTATATTATATATTTTCTCATGTGGTTTAAGATGGTAATTTCCATTCCCTTCAGAAGCTGTACTGGTTTGACTCTTACTGCAGGTCACACACCTCCATTCTTGGTTGTTGAAACTCAGAATGTATGTGCTTCTTTCTTCTTCAGCAAAGAAATAAATAAGGAATGAATTTAATTTAATTGAGTAATAATTGAATCTCAAAGATTAAAGTGATTTCATATATCAGGTATTGCTTATTTATTAATCTATAAACATCATAGTATTTAGTAACATAATATTTAGATGCTTATTCTCAACAGTTCAAATTTATCAATGACATAAATTGACTAATATCTTAGTGATTTTTCTCTAAAGAAATATGCTGTCAACTTTGATGGGTGTGAAACTAAATAGTAGTTTATAAATCTTGAGTCACACTTACCTCTGCATGTATTATTGTCATATAAAGCATTTCTACATCTCTCTTCAGGATCGACTGAAGGGGTACGCCAACAACCTTAAGAGACCATAACACATAATTGAACATAATTATCAAGACTTCTACAGCTTTGAACTGAATACTTGCAAACTTAGAACAGAATAGCAAGGAAGGTAATAAAGACTCAACTGCAGAGTGTTGATACTGATTATCTGGGGCCATATGTATAAAGCTGCTCAGAGTAAAATTTTAGTCTTAAAGGGTTAGTTCACCCAAAAATCTAAATTATCCCATAATTTACTCTCCCTCAAGCCATCCTAGGTGTATATGACTATCTTCATTCATATGAATACATTTGGAGATATATTTAAAAATATCCTGGCTCTACTAAGCTTTATAATGGGAGTAAATGGGGGGCAGATTTTACAGCCCAAAATAATGCATCCATCCATTATAAAAAAAAATATATATATAATCTATACAGCTCCAGTGGGTTAATAAAGGCCTTTTGAAGTGAGGCGATGCATTTTTGTAAGAAAAATATCCATATTTAATACTTTATAAATTCAAATAACTAGATTTTTTAACTGATTTTTAACTGATTTTTTACTTGCATTTGGCGCTTTGAACCTTGGCGATCGCGCTAATAGTGTCCTGCAAATGACGCTGTGAGCTCGTGCAGCTCTGTCAGAAGCAATACGTGCATGAAATAAAGGTATTAGTTAACGTAACATTTTGCAGTTTATTAATTGTTAAGGCCATTTTGCAATTTCAATCATCAGACATCTTTTACCATCTTTTTCGATAGGGGAAAAAGTTCCAGGGGTTCACCTCCTTCTGCCATCCTACACACACACACACACACACACAAGTGACTGACTGCTCGCACCAATGGAGGTGGAGGGGTCGTGTTACTCACTACGCTGCACACAGCCTAGAGGATTCCTGCACTTTCTGTCTTTGACTTGACATAAACAGGTCATACCGCATGAACGGTATAGTATACCTAGGATGATTGAGGGTGAGTAAATCATGGAATAATTTTTATTTTTGGGTGAACTAAACCTTTAAGAGTGCTGGAGAGGTATCATAACCTAGTTAGGATTAACAAGATGGCAGCAGAGAGGAAGAGACCACACACTTTCCAGCAAAGATATAATGTATATGTATATTATGTTAAATTATAATATGATGATGGGAGTTGATAAAATGATACAAGTTTGGTCATAATGACCTTTTTATTTACATTATATGTTTTCTTAAACCATCAGTTAAAATGAGGAAAATATTTTTTTTTATATTTTTTTAGTAATTTTAAATATGAAGGAAGAACAAAGCACTAAACTCAAGTAATTTTATCTGACAAAATTATTTGCCAGAAAACTACAGCTGCAGGTTTAAAAAAAAAAAAAAAACATTGATAACAACTAGGGGTGTAACAACACGCTCAGGTCACGATACGGTACGTATCTTGATACTGAGTTCAGGATACATATCACGATATTTTGAAATAAAAAACTGAAATTCAAATAAGATTTATTTAAAAAACATTAACACATTCTAGCTCTTGTATTACCTTTACTACTAGATATATTTATGGAGATAAGATATAAAAACCACCCTGTACAGCTATGATCAGCATGCGCATCACGACCGCGTTGCTTCCAATATGAGCGCGCCTGCCATGCGGCTACATTTCAAATAACAGTCTTATACACGGAAAAGACGCAATATGTGAACGGCCCCTAAGACATCGCAAGCATCTTTTGCTTTTCTGTGAAGCACAGCTGTTGCTGTGGCACTGCGGTGAAAGAAAGCCATGATTTTTCTCACGCGACCAAGCAAGAGAAAGACACGAGAAACGTTTAAACCTGCTTGCAAGATTCGATGTGTGTGCGAAACACTTACTGATTAACACACACCATTAATATGCGGTGACAACCCGGCTTCTCTCACTGCCACCTCCATGTTGCAGAGTAGGTCACGTCGGCAGCTCAACCTCAATAAGATTAGACTGCCGTCATATCGTAAAAGTATCGCCATCACGCTATGATACCAGGGATGGAAATTAACTTTTTTTTCCACCGGCCAGTGTGGCTGGTGGATTTCAAAATCTACCAGCCACTCAATGTTTTTACCAGCCACTTTCTTGTTTTTAACCGACAATGTGTAACTGCATGTGAAAATTAATACTACAAGATCTACAATACTTAAGCAGTTTATTTAATCTCAAGTCTCAATGAAATACTGACATTTTCTCTTTCTCTCTTATACACACACAAACCATGAACTGATATAGGCCTACATTTCAGTACTGTTCGTTCAAACCGCCACCGGCGGGAGGGTCAAAGTGAATGACAAGTTCCGGCAACCAATCGGAATCCTCTCAAGCGAGGACCTGTACATTCCAATTGGTTGCCGCCGAACCGCGTCATAGCTCATTACCATAAAGTTGACATGATTTCAACTCTCCTCGACGCTCTGCATTCACACGGGGCGCCGGCGTTAACGCTTCTCGTTTACTTTGAATGGGTGACGTCATGCGTTGCCGAACTGAATTGTGGGTTCCGTCGCGTCGCTTCACTCGCGTTGCAAGCGGCAGAAGTTGAAGATTTCTCAACTTTTCAAGCGCCAACGCAGGCGTCATCCAATCAGATCGCCCTATGCAAATACCCTAGAGCAGTCGCAGCCAACTGCGTTCGTGCAACACCGGAAAGTAATGTGATTGGCTGTAATCACTATAACGGTCGCGTCAGCACAAGCTTCAGACACGCCCTCCATCAAGCGTTGACGCTGACGCCCCGTGTGAATGCAGCGTCAACGTCCAGGACGCGCCGTGCCGCTCTCGCCGGAGCTCGCCGGAGCTCGCCGCCGGCTCACATTGAAAATGAATGACTTCCTGTCACTTTGACGCTCTCGCCGCCGGCGGTGTGAACACAACGCGTGCGATGTAACGCCTCATTTTTTTTTTTTGAAGGTGTGCCTCCTCTAAAAGTGTCCGCCGTCCAGGTGAAACAGTATGCTATTTTTATTTACCCGCCATGGTGGCCGGTAGGTGAAGCGAGTTTACCCGCCACAACACAAAATCACCCGCATTTGGCTGGTGGAGGGTGCTAATTTCCATCCCTGTATGATACATATCGTAACATTTTTGCATCGCGAAATATCGTACTGCGATATCGTTACACCCCTAATAACAACATAATCAGTTATTAATATTTCACTGGTTCTCTCTTGTTTTGGCATGTGTTCATAATTTCTTTGCATGATTTGGTATGTTTTATTGTGTTATCACAAATAAAACAATTGAATCCAAGCACAACTACACAATATGCTTGCAAAATCTTTTGGCCACTACTGACTTTGTTGGAGCCGTTAATGGAACTCATGTTCACATCATTGCTCTAGCTATAAATGAAGAGATGTATATCAATAGATGTGTGATTTGTGATAATTTTGCACAATGCAAATTCATTTAAAATATATATATATATATATAAATATCAAAATAATCCCAGATGAACAAAGTGATTTGCTGTGTGTTGATATGCAAGTGATTATTCTCATGCTAATTACTTCTTATTTGATTGACAAACAAGCGTGGGATGAGGTCTGATGACGACACAGCTTAGATGTCATTGGTCAGAATCTCTGCGCTTTTACAATATTCAAACAACTTCAGTTTTTCATGCAGTGCAGTCAGATTTCATACAATTCTAATTATATTGTGTTGTGTTGAAAATGGCAAATGGATTAGAAAAAAAAATTATTAATATTAAGATCAAAGAGCCTAGTCTTATGCTGCACTTTCTTTTTGCCTCCACACACTTGCTCTGTTTTCTCTGGTTGTTCATCTGGCCGGTTTGCTCTTGCATGACAAGCTGCACATTTATCAGTGTAAACTCTGGGACGATAAACTTCTGGTCACTTATTTTCTTTCGTATTTATTGCTAGGAGAATTATATAAATATAAATGAAATAATCACCTAAAAAATGAAGTTAAAAAGAAAGCACAGGCTTATTCACACTGTTCTGTTAAATAACAAACTGTCCTGCCCTATTTGAAGAGATAAACAGAAATAGAAAACACTGTGAAAAAGGACAAAATCTTACCTTGATCGTTGCTGCTGCTGCCAATCTCATGGCAAATCATACCTAATGCCAATCCCACAGAAGTGAAGTGATTAGAATTATTACAACCCTCAGTAAATATAATTGACAATTGTCTAAAATAGTCTATTTTATAATGATCTGCTCTTCCAAACTCAGAGACTCGATGCTCACTCGAACAGCATTACCCCGAACAACTGAACATGCAAACTTCATCCAAACTTTGTGTTGTGTGTGTGTGAGTGTGTGTGTGTGTGTGTTAGGGTCATGAAAAACATGAATTTGTGAAAAGTGCATTTGTACTTATGTGGTGTGTGTGACGGTTGTTGTGGATTTGGACTTTGGAAATAAAAAAGCAACAAAACTAAAATCTTCAACACTAACACTGTGTCTGTTTTAGGATGACACACACCCATTTCATTCCACCCAAACGGTGCCAGACAATTAACATTTGGGAATATCCACAGCTTTATGCCTGCAAACGTCTCATTCATTCGGACTTCACATTGATTCCCATTGTTTGTTATGTTGAAACTGTATGTTTTGCACTGTCCTGAAATCAGAGAGAACATTTTACATTTGTTGAAAAAAATACTCTTTAAAGAGCTTTGAACTCAAGAATGTTTTATAAATTAAAAAATCACAGGTTTTACCCTGAGATGAGATGTTTAGTGTGACGTTCATGTGAGAATTCTCATCAAGTATACCATAATCTGATAGACATTCCCAATTTATAGCTGGAAGAAAAACAGAAATTAACTTGAGTTTGTCACTCGTCACAAGTGCTTTCAGACAATAAATATGTAGTATTCACTAGGGGTGTGACAAGACGAGACTCGAGATTGAGTTCACGAGACGAGACAAGATTTTTACACACTATTTTTAAGAAATCCTCAATGGTGAAATACATGACTAGTAAAAATATTCTGCAGGTGTATTTGAAATGTTTTAACATCATCTTGTAATGAATGTCATTTCAGTTCTACTTTCTGAGTATGAATTATCATATGCAGTAAAAGACAACAATACTCAAGTACTGTAAAAGGTTTTACTACAAACTCAACTGACTGACTTCTCTTCTGCATGATTTCAGTCTCTTCAGACCTTACTGTACATGATTTATGAGCTTCTACAACTTTTGACCTCCTAACTGAACTCCTCTCCACAATCTGATCATAGAAATAAAAACAGTATAAATAAAAATGGTAACACTTTACAATAAGGTCTCATTTATTAACATTAATGTATTAACCAACATCAACTAACAACAAGCAATACATTTGCTACAGTATTTAATAATCTTTATGTTAGTTAATAAAAATAGTCATTCATTGTTAGTTCATGATAGTTCACAGTGCATTAACTAATGTTAACAAATGAAACTTTACTGTTTGTGCTTAATAAGATTAAGAGAAAACTGTTATTCATTTTTATGGTAACACTTTACATTAAGTGCAACCATAATCACACTCTCTCATATTAAAAGTGCAAATAAGAAAAAGATTTTCTTTGATACAGAACTAAGAGATGGTTACAACTACACTGCCCAACCTAAAACAGCTTTCATATTGAGAGATATTTGCATTCATCAGGGAGCCGCTTTCAAAATACGGGGTATTGAAATCACGTTTGAATGCGCGCTCGTGTTTACTTTCACTTTCGCGATCGCGCGTAACTCTGTGAATATGGAGCGGCGGCGACCGTTATCCAACTGAATTAAATGTTTTTTATTTGAATACAAAGCAAACGACAGTAGAGGCGTAATGTAAACGTAGCGATGGCATATTCTTTCCGAATCATCCTAACACTCTGTCATGGAAACATCACGAGACTACTTTTCGCCTCGACGAGAAATCTCGTCACAGTTTAGTCTCGCGAGATCTCGTCACACCCCTAGTATTCACACATCTACCTGGATATGTTGTTGAGATACTTGTTTTCCAGAAGCATGTATCTGTCGAATTGGCTTGGATTTTCAGTTTTTTTGAACAGGCTGCACAAAAACAACATATAAAGCGATTATGTAATGATGTATAACATGGTATAAAACTTTATTTTAGATGTTAAAATTTAGATGCTCACACTCATGTTTTTTAATCATGTTATTTTTTGTTCACATTTAAATTTGTTTTCTATTATGCACCAAACAACACATTCACTGGCATTTATCCAATGGTCTGTCTGAATACTCTGTTCTGTTTGGCTGGAAGTTGTGAAATAAAAACGTTTATTGCACAGATAGTTCCTGTCAGTTTAATCAGCTTTCTATATTAATGCGCTGATTTCACTGAAGTGCACACACACATACGTCTCTCGAAGGTCACGCTGCACACACAGAAACATTTAGGAAAAAGAAACTTTTTTCTGTCCAGTGACTTTTATTAATAAAAATGGCTATGTTACTGAATCGCTGCATTATATTTCTCATTATATTTCTTACATCACTGGTTTTGAAGTAATTAAACTCACAGCTTCATTAGTAATAGACAGAGAAGCTGAATAGACCAAGGTAATTCACACACATCTCTCATCTCTCTTGTGATAATAAATTCAAATTAATGCTTTAATTCTTAACCTTACGCACTACTTTATCTCTGTGTCTGATTCAGAGCAGACAGAATGCTGGATCTAACGAGTCGTAACTGATGAAAATAACAGTAATTTTTTCCCTTCTGTTCAAAAATTGTGCTACAAACATTAACAGCTTTAACTTGTCAGTACTGGAGGACCATAGTGTAAGTGGGAAAATCCACGGCTATCTGTGCAGTAAATCATTTGAATGCCCTCTGCTTCACGTCAAGCAGTTCTTTGTCTCCACATCATGCATTAAATTCATTTAATTTAACAGCTAGATGTGGATTATTCCTTACATATTTCTTTTTAATTTGATAATGTATTTTTTAAAGCAACATACTTATCTGGTGTGAAGCACAACAGACGATCATCAGCCACAGAAAATTCTGCTTTTGTTGAGACATAATTCCCAAAAACAGCCTGATAGAGACACAAGAGTTTGATTTTGTTTTCTTCAGGCACTGACAATAAATCTTAAATCTTGAACCATTTTCTTACATTTTTGAGATGAAAAGTCCACAGTGCAAGAGGAGAGAGAGAGTTTCATCCGTTCACATGAAGCTGTGTGATTATGATATGCAGGTCAGAGACACTGGAAAACTGATATACGGTTCATTTGCATACATGAAAATTATGTTATTTTGTGCTTTAACTGTGAATTTCAGTGTTCAGGTCCAGTTTATCAAGTCATATTTGTTCACAGAAAACAATGTAAGTGTACAATTATATTTATATTAGTAGAAACAAGATTCTAATGAAAGTATAACATTTATTAGTGGTTATTAGACAATATTTAGATTATTTTGCAATAGATTCATATTCCCGTACACAAAATGTTTTAACACTATTCATAGGAATAAACCAAATGTATATGCTGATATGCTGTTCATAAAGTTTTTATGTCTTTATGTCCTTTTAATAAAGGCACTTGCTGTGATATTTGGTCACTTAATGAATGATATTCACATTTTTACAACTTTGACTAATTTGAATAGGCTAAATGTTTTTGGAGCTGCTGAAAGTTAGTCATGATTAAGACATTTTACTTACAGATTTTATTAGTTTCATTACAATCACATGAGAGTCTCTCAGAGATAAAACACATTAAAGTCATGTTAAATAATGTAGAAGTTATTAGCTGATTTTGACATGTTTTCTTGTCTTGAATTTAATAACCAAATATGTTCCACAAAAATGTTCCGCGTGATCATGCAAATATCTGACACCCCAGGCGTGTGACTTTCATCCTGAAGATGTAAATTTGTTTTCTGAAAGAGGTTCAGTATAGTTTGTGTCACTGTCATCCATACGCTCAAACATACAGGAAAGCAGGATGATTATAACACTCAATAAATCTAACATCAATAATATTCAACAAAATTCAATCCTCTCACAATAACAGACAGTTTCAGTAATGATCATCACAGATATTTGTTTTGAGTGATTTCAGTAATGTTGGCCCTTTTTAGATCATAATTTTATGTACATACATCATTTACACAGTTCCCTCTCATTCAGTAGTGACATTTGTCTTTATGTTGTTCTTGGGTCTGATTTTGGTGAAAATACAGTTTCCCCTTAAACAACAACTGTACACATCAATCTTAGAAAGTCAAAGAAAGCATCATGTCTTAATTATGCTTATTATAAATATTTTCCACAGCATTATTTCTGGATTGAACGATGGTTGTGGTGGAGCCGGAGCCTTCTGGATCATCAGAGAAATTTCCCCCAACGTCATTGTGAATGTTGTAGTAATACAGGAAGAGGAAAAACCCTGAAAAAAAGAGAAACGCATCTAATTTAAATACATTTCAGATATCATTAAAGTTGTTTGCATAGTTTATACACTTTAATAACATTTATAAAATGATACATTTTCACTGTAATGCTGCTTTGAAACAATATTGTATAAAGCACTATCAAAATAAAGTCTTCATGAATCTCTATCTCTCATTAGAGAAAAACAATAAAAGAATACAAAATGAAATCATAATCTATGACAAAAAAATTAAAACCATTTTGCAAAAAAAAAAAAAAAAATTGGTGGAAAAATAAAAATGAACATACTTTATTGAAAATACATTATTAGAAAATAATTTGTATGAAAATACTATAGAATTAAAAGAAATTTATTTAAAATGCATTATGCAAGCTTTTTAATAGGATACCAAGATATGATGGATATGACAGAACAAGATTTTATACAAGGTTATTAATAATCTTTTAGTGTGCAAAACTATCACAATATGAAGGGCTTCAATACAGAGTGGCACCAAGTGTCATGAAAAGGGCAGTTGTTCCCTAAGGTTAGAGATTCAGACTTGTAACCCAAAGGTAGTGGGTTTGAGCCTCAGTACCAGCATGTGAATGACCAGCACTCTCCACAACTGAGGTGCCCTTGATCTAGACACCTAACCCCCAATCGCTCCCTGTCCCTTATACCGAACTTTTATTTTGACAGGGTTGTGAAGACATTTGACTTCCTGTGTATATAATATGACAAATTTCCATAGTTTTATCAAATTAAATGGTGAAATGTCTATAAAGTGACTCTAAGAGCAGCTCTGCAGATGAAGTTCATGTACAGTGAGACAGCAGACACTGAAATCATCGCGAGCGTCATGTGTAGTATTAGAAAAAAAATGTGGCATTCTTTCATACAGACTTCAGATTTCAATATTAGTCATTTTTAGCTTTAAAGGTCCCGTTCTTCGTGATCCCATGTTTCAAACTTTAGTTAGTGTGTAATGTTGTTGTTAGAGTATAAATAAAATCTGTAAAATTTTAAAGCTCAAAGTTCAATGCCAAGCGAGATATTTTATTTAACAGAAGTCGCCTACATCGAACGGTCAGTTTGGACTACATCCCTCTACTTCCTTCTTTAATGACGTCACTAAAACAGTTTTTTGACTAACCTCCGCCCACAGGAATACACAAGAGTTGCGTTTGTAGAGTGTGTTTGTCGCCATGTCGTCGAAACGCTGTTATTTTCATCCCGCAGTCCAATCACCGGGTCTGATTCCGGCTCAAATTGATAGGGTAAAATTAAAGACATGTTTACAATAACACTGAGCGCGTGCATCTCCACTTTATGGTAAGAGGCGTGACCTTTCCGGGCAAGATGCGCTAAACTGCTGTCGAATCACAACACAGGAACCGCTGGCACAATCAGAACTCGTTACGTATTTCTGAAGGAGGGACTTCATAGAACAAGGAAGTCATCAGCCCGTTTTTATGACAGTGGAAACAGCGGTATACAGATGAGTAAATTATGTGAAAAATACTGTGTTTTTTTACACGCGAAACATGAACGCATGTTATATTGCACACTATAAACACAATCAAAGCTTCAAAAAAAACACGAAAAACGGGACCTTTAATGTTCTCAGACACTAGTCCGTATCGATATCCGATTCATTGTACAGCCCGATTTTTGATTTATTTTCCCAAAAATTGCTAAATTCTGTGACATTCCGCTTTATACAGTAAGTTCTATTTGTGACTGGATTCCGTGATTTCATCAGTTTTCTGCATTGTGGAAATCATTTGGCTCTGCATGCTATTTGCAGTATTAAAGAGAGTTAGTTTTGTGAGTTATTTATTGTTGTTTTATAAAGTTGTTTCCATAAGTGTAAGAAGGGTATGTAGTTAATAGAAGTCCGCTCTCTGTGCGCTCTACATAGCGCTTCATGGCCATTGAATAGAGACAGCAGCTGTTTCAGCTCCGCACCGGTTTTTGAAAAATTCATATCGTTCTCGAAATTGAAACTGGTATACCATATGAACCGGTATGCCGCCTAGCACTAGTGAAATATAGTGCACAAATTCTAAGAATGGGTCACCATATTGGCTACATGTCACTTCACTAATTTAAAAGTTCATCCAAAGTATTTTGATTGTCCCCTGCTGGCTAGCTGTAGTATAGGTCTTAAACCCCACCCTCTCCATGTAATTAAATAGGACGTGGTCTTAACTAAAAAATCCATTTACACTTCAAATAATTTTCTGTCATTTTAGGAAGTTACACAGACGTACGTTCAAGTGTTCATTATCCCAATAAGTTTGGTTTTAATTAGTTATTTGATGCTATAAAAATGGATTGTAACGTCATGATTGACAGCTGTGTTTGGAGTGTGGGGAATGCATCCCTAATTGTTTCTCACCCTGAAATGAGTTCAGCACAGTGAAGATGTAATATGAGGGAATGAGCATCACTCCATAACTGAAGAACGCCACAGCCCACGTCAGGCCGAAGAGCAGGAACAAACTCAACACCATCATGAGCTGCTTTCTGAACGTCTTTCTCTTGCCATCAGGTGCTCTTATGTGTCGGGCTTGGACAATCCTAGTGACGATCATGATGAAGATTCCAGCCGTGAAGATGAAGACTAAAGCGTAGTAGCCAATGTTCACTATGTAGTGAATTAAAGGATCTGTAGTCCAGCACCTATATTTAGTAGAGAAAATACAATGTTGAAAATTGTTAAAAGCATCATTAATTCATGCATTTGTGACATCAGAACAACTTACATTTGTGTGTTATTTCCAGATGTTGTGTTTATAATCACTGCTTTATATCCTCCAAATGAAACTACAGTTATGACTATTGGAGCTGCAAATGCTGAAAACACACAGAGATCAGGGTTATTATAGTTCACTTTCGAATAGGATCTTTGATGCGTTGACACTAAATGCTTTCGAGTGAAATAGTGTCTGAAGAATGTGTTTATACGCACGCCAATTCAAGTTGGCTGAGCATATGGTGTGATGACCATTGGTGATTCGGGTAGCAGAGATAACGGGTGGTTAATCCGCCCCATCCTCGTACACAGGCGATCTCTCTTTAGGGCTTGTTTTGTTGTTCCCTGCTAGTCCTTTGATTCAATGTCAATTCTATCACACAGGTTGATTCCACTGAAAAAAAATATCCCTTTGTAATGGCAGTAGGGGCAGAGCCAGACATTGTAAACATTCGGGGCTTAGCCGAAATCTAGTTGGTTTAGACAGGTTTACAATCAGATCTCAATACATATGTAGTGAAATGCTGTAATCATCTACCCACAAAATGTTTGAAATTATGCAGAGGTGAAAATAAAGTGTATCTGGTGCCACAATGTTACTAAATACACTCTAAACTCACAGCCCATGCAGAGAAGAAGATTACTGCATTCATTCACTGTGAACTGAGCCATTCTGAGACATGGAAAACACCGGAAGCAGCTGATCGCTTGAACAAAGTGCTCACATTGATTTCAAACACACCACAAACATTTTTACTTTCACAGTCTTGAGCGATTTTAAAAGGGCACAAAGGCCCTTGCATGCTTTCGAATTTAGTTCGTTCGATAGATACTTTGCCAAAGCAATGGTGCAAAACAATGTTAGAGACAATTTTTGTAATTATGATAAGTTTTAAATGATTTTTGGTTCATTATGACACTTTGGCGGCAGTGGTTGACAATATCAACTGATATTTCTATAACAAGAACTACAGTCTCTTTTGGCAAAATGGTTATAGAAAATATACCTCTTTCTGAGAGAGAGGCGGGTTTTTACAGCCACTACTTTATAGTCCAATTTTAGATCTGCATGGCCTGAAATGTTCTCTGTGGACATACAGGTCCAGGATGCTAACACTCAAACTGATTGTATCACAAATTTAATCCGAGGATTGGTTTGTGATTGTGCCATGCCTTGGTCATAACTCTGCATGTCCTTCAAACAATTAGAATCTGAAAACATGCATATCAGGCGTCTATTTATGGTCTCTGTGATGTGCTATGCTTGTCAGGATTACCAGCAGGAATGCCCTTGATATCCACCAGTGATCTCAATTAATGAGAGATTTTAGATTACCCTTAACAAACTACTGTGTTTGGATCCTCAGACTTTGCATCTCTGTGCAGTTCATGACAGTGCCAAGTCATCACATCATATGCTCAGGAAATTCAATTGATGTGTGTATACACCCATGGGAAGCATTGCCATAGTGTCAATACCATGATGCAGCATCTCGTTCCCTTCTCAGGGAACAGAGTTACATGGATAACCTTCACCAAAACCATAAAAAATTGTTATTGAAAATAAATAAACTTTAAATGAAAATAAAGTATATAAAGAAGAAAATTATATTAACTTAATGTTCTAAAATAAATAAAACTAATAAAAATAACAAAATCTTTATGTAAAAATACTAAAACTTACTGAACAAATTACTAAAACTTTACATTTTAAAATTAAACAGAAAAGTAAAATAATAATATATACATATATATACAAAGTTCTGGCATGGGCAGGCTAATAGGTCCTTTAACTCAACCTGCTAATAACACATCATTATCTATAGGTCACAGATGATTGGTTCCTGCTGTTTTAGTAGCCAATGAGCTTGCGTGCTTAATCTTTAAATACATGAGTTAGCATTGCTTAGCAGCGCAGCGTGCTTCAGAAACCCTCCACCTTCCCCAGCTCCACCTGTATAGATCTTCTACAGTTTTTCATGTACGCTATATTGTACAGCAGCAGCATGTCTTACTTGCTCACAGCAGCGTGTCGTGTATGTGTTGGCAGTAGCAAGTCCCGTACTTGCTCTGCAACAGCGGCAGCAATAATCAACAGCAGCAGCAGCAGCAATAAAGCAGCAGCAGCGTAGCAGATCTATTCCGCCAAGACCAAATATATCTACATTGTCGTATCCATTACCATACCAAACACTCCCAGAGTTGTCATGACAGAAATATATATATAATAATAATATTAATAAAAACTAAATAAAATTGAGTGTTCAGATGCCCTTATCTAATGAAACTCCTCAAGAAAAACACTATAAAAAAACAAGTTAACAAGAAAAACACCATAAAAGGTTTGTGCATACATATTTTCTTAAGGCTGCATTATAACAGGTGTTTTGTTCATGTAACTCACTCCAGCCGAACACGGTGATCTTCCTCATGTAGTTTGTGATGGTGACGTTCTGTCTGATGAGCCATAAGTACATATGAAGAGCTTGAATGAAGAACCAGGTGAATGTAGTCAGCATGGAGTAATGCATGAGCAGCGCTATGAAGACACACGCAGCCTTGACTTCTGTGTTGGCGACGCTCTCGTTTGACAAAAAGGATAAATCCAGGAGAAACAAAGCCACAAACATGTTCATCAAGATCTTCGTGGCCTGATTTGATTTGGCTTTCCTGTTCAAATATAAAAACAGCCTGTATTTGTAACATGCATTTAGCAGATGCTTTAATCCAACAGAGGAACAAAAGCAACTGGTCAAAGAACTTTGAATGTTAATAATTACAGTAACTATAAGTTATAGTTTAAAATACTCTACCGTAACAGGAAATGCATGAACAGAGCGACGGACAGAAAAAACATGGAGATGCCGCAGCCGATAGAAGTGATGAAGCTCAATGATTTCACATACGGCGCTGTGATGTTTCTATCTGGCAGAGACTGAGAAACACAACAGAAACAATCCTTTAAAAACAAAACAAAACAGTGAGTTTTTCATTCATTGTCATTGTAATTAACACTATTATTATTGTTTAATTAGCTCATATAAAAAAGTTAGATAATGCTTTAACAACTTATTGACCATAAAAAGTTATCACTTTAGATTAGGTCACGGAATATCAGATAGTTCATTAATTAAACACTTTAAACCAACCTTTATTGGACATTAATTGCATTAATTTTCAGTGTTCCTTGAAATGTTTACAAATGAACCCAAAGTGTGTGTGTGTGTGTGTGTGTGTGTGTGTATTTGTCTGTGTTTGTGTGTGCACACTTAATGCATTTGTAAACATTTAAAGGAACACTGAAAATGAATGCTATTAATGTCCAATAACAGTTGTTTCAAAGCACTCATTTAATTACATTTTCTGATACTCTGTGACCTAAAGTAAAGTGAGAACTATTTATGGTTAGTAAGTAGTTAACAAAGCGTTATCTATCTCTTTAGCTAGATAATGCGTTGTTAACATTATGCATACATTTGTATGACTTCTTTAGTCATCTTGTACAAGTTCACTAGCATAAAGATGTGGACTAAAAGACTCTGATATTGATTTCATGGGGTCTTTAAATGAAACTCTGAGAAGCTTCTCACCATCAGCACTGCAAAGAACGTCAGATGTGAACACGAGCACTTTATGGTGTTATTGTCGACTTTTACTGTCTCACAGCCAGACGTCGTCCATGTAAGATTTCCTTTGAAGAAAAGAGAGTGACGAATGAAATTAATTATATAAAATAAATTGGGTGTGTTGATGGGAACTGATCAATACAGCCATAAAGTAATTTACCTTTTCCATCCCAAGATCTGCAGGATGCCTCACCGACCTGTAAGAACATGTTTGATTTTTTTTTGTTTTCACAGTGTCTGATTATTATAACAAAATAAGATTCACAACAAAACCTTCATTACCAGATCATTCTGTGTAAAGAACATTTCTATATTGTTGGCAAGATTGGAGATATTGGTGCACATCGTTATTCCATAAACCTCATTGTTTAAAACAGTGTAATTTTTAGTTTCATCCTAAATAAGAAATAAAACAAATCAAATATAAACATGTGTATACAATAGATCAAGAAACATTTGTTAAAAGAAAAGTTCACCCAAAAATGTCTCTTATGCTGTTATATTGTATCTGGAACACAAATGTAGAATTTTTAACTCTTTTCAAACACCAAATCATAGTTGCAAAGAGGATTAAAAAAAAAAACACCATAAAAGCATCATAATAGTAGTGAATATGACAGTGTACTAATGCTCAGCTCAAGACATTTGTGTCATGATGGAAAATAAATTTGTGTAATGAGAAAATATTTAGATGAACTAACCGATAAACATTCCTTAAAATCTTCAAACATGGAACTTTTAAATTTATAATTGTAAATACCTTTCCCATGTTTTTGAACCGTAGAACTCCCAGTGATGCCCTGCCTTTGTGTTCCAGTCTTGATTTATTAAAGGCCTCACTGGGAATCTTTACAGACCAGGGAATGTCTGTCTTCCAGTCACTTTGACAGTCAACAAACTGTGAAAAAAGAAGAATTATAATAATAAATGATGAATCATACCATGTATTATTGTTTCTCAAGACTTACATCTATCCTGTTTGGATCTGAAGAGTAACACATGTCTCTGGTTTCTGTGTTCTCGTCTTGTATGTGAAGAAGACCAATAACATCCCCCATGATGATCTGTGCATTGCTTGTATTGTTCTCTTCCATTATAGACTCCAGATTGTTCATGGCATCTCTATAAAATTGATTTCATCATTCTGTTTTCAGTAATAGAGATATCATTTTAAAATTCACTGGGAACCACACACTTACGATGCTTTTGAGGGATTAATAAATCCATCCGTGTCTATTAGATCATCTGTAGTTAGATTGTAAATTATCTCAGATGTTTGGAGAATGGTAGTTGGTAGTTGGATTGTCACCGATGGTTTGGAACTAATAGTTGGATTGTAAGTTATCTTGGGTGCTGTGAAACTGGTAGTTGGATTTTTAGTGGTGGTTTGTGACATTGGTGTGAAACGTGTAGTTGGATTTTTAGTGGTGGTTTGTGACGTCGGTCTGACAGTAGTTGATCTTTCATCATCACAGCTGACACACATCCATTCACTCCCGTTTAAATGCAGAACATATTTGCTTCCTTCTTTCCCTTCAAAACAAATAAGAGATGAATTTTGGTTAATGTATCTGTAGATTTTATCTCAAAGATTAAACTGATTCAATATATTGTGTTATTTATTTATAAATAAATAAATGTTGCAAACATGTATTGTATTATAAAGTCAGCATGTATGTTCATCAGTGCCTTTCCTCCATAACCACCAGGGGCCTCCAGATCCACCAGGGGGCCCCCTTTGCTCTCAAATATGATTTAATGCCTAGGGCTGTGTAATTTACCTTCAATTTTGATTTTGGCTTCTAACAATTATGAAAACACGTTGCATCATTCTGTTCCTTTCCTTTAAAGCAGTGCACTGTCACCCTTCCTACGTAACATCCAAATCAGTCAAATCATGTAATGCGACTGTCATAATATAGAGTTTCTTGCCAGACTTAATACTAAAAAAAGAGTTAAAAGCGTATTGAGCTGTGAAAGCGGCTTTCTGTGTGTAGTCTGAGACATTGAAACTTGGACAAGTATGGGCTACTTTGGGCTTCGGGTGTGTACTTAAACTGACAAATAAACATTTGCATTCACTGATGCATTCAGTTATGTCTTCTTCCCAAACTGTTGGAAAGGTAATCAAATGCTTGTCAACATATTAGACCTGTGCATTCGGTCTTAGGCCCCATTTACACTGCACGGTTCAAGTGACCCAATTCCGATTTTTTCCTCCCATGTGGCACAGATCGGATATGAGTCACGACCGTGTAAGCAGGAAAAAAGTGCATGAATTCCGATTTTCACAGATCGGTTTCAGGCCTCATTCATATGTGGTTATAAATCAGATATGAATCGGATACGTGTGTTTGCGCCTGTAGTGTAAGCGGACAGATCGGATATTCCCCTGTAAATGCGACTCCTGCGTCATTGAAAAGTGAGGGTTTTTTAACATTTCGCGGTACAGACATACCTATAACAAACGCCGCATCTCTAGTTGACTGGTAGATTATTCATTTCATTTGTTTGTGTTAAATAAAAGGTGATCTGACGTTGAAATGTGTTGCTTTTGAAATCGCACTGAGTGCTCGTTGCCGCTGTTGTTATAGTGACGACGGCTCGCGCACAGACGCGCACTTCAGTCCCGTTGTGGAGACTCTATTCGTTCCATTGAAACCACAAAATAAAAAGCACACAAACTTGAAACTGCCCTTGATATACAATCACTGATGAACGCATTGGTTTTAATGACCAAAAAAAACTATTTTTGGTATGTTTCGCCAAGTGCAGTGTAAAAAGGAGATATCCGATACAGGTCACTTTTAAAAGAAATGTAAGCACGTCGTCCAAAAAAATCGGATATGGTCAAAAGATCGGAACTGTGCATTAAGACTTGCAGTGTAAATGCGGCCTTAAAGTGTCAGCAGCCTAATAAACCTGCTGCTGTCTGTCATTTAATGTTAATCAAACAATATAAGATCATGAGAGAATCATTCACTACTCTTCACTGAACAACTTTAATAAATATAATAAGAATCAATGTATATTTAATTCACACAGTGAAGAGTATGCAGTGTTTTAATTTTTACATTTAGTTAATCAAAATTTTGTTGTAGGTCATTATTTTTAGTATGCTAAATTGTTTAGTTGTTTAGTCAGTTTTCTATTCTATTTGTTTGTAATTTTCTTTTTTATTGTACTGTTTCCACTCATTGTTGATTGACAGTGAAACTGCTCTGAAAGAACATATTAAAGGGTTAGTTCACCCAAAAATGAAAATTCTGTCTTTTATTACTCACCCTCATGTCGTTCCAAACCCGTAAGACTTTTGTTAATCTTCAGGACACAAATTAAGATATTTTTGATGATCCAAAAGGTATAATTATCTTAATTATCAAATATTATTTGTGTTCTGAAGATGAACAAAGGTCGTACGGGTGTGGAACGACATGAGGGTGAGTATTAAATGACATTATTTTCATTTTTAGATGAACTAACCCTGTAAGGGCTTGGTTGGTCATTTGGGGGATTTATTAATGCACTGACAGTAGTCCCTTATTAGTTTTGCTTCTAGGACCAGCACTGATGATCATCATAGTTCATAGGGGTGGGTAAAAAAAAAATCGATTCACATATGAATTGTGATTCTATCTTCCGCTGGTTTAAATCGATTCATAAATTTTGAAAATCAATTTTCTAAAAATTAATTTATTGTAACGTATTGGAAAACTAAATTGCAAATCCATCGACTGAAAGATACCATATTATAGATGCGTCGTCAGATTTGGGATGAACCGCGGTACAAGAGCGTGCCGATCCGTGGGTGGAGAACCGTACGTTTCGATATTTTACAGCGAACCGTCCCACCCCTACCGCCTATAAAAGTGAATGAACATAACGTATATTAATACTTTATAATGAAATATTGAGAATCCAGCAGTGCTTATATATATTTCCAACCCCAAACAATCGTCCACTGATCAGATCCAAGTGAGAATAATCACTTACTTTGATTATAAATATCTGTCAATATCTGAAGAGATGAATATGAAAAGCTGAGCAGCAGCGGGATAGAGTAAAATAATGCACCTACAAGAGGTGTATAATTTAAATTACTCTATTAAATAAGTCTGGACTGATTGGCACTAACAGTAGATATTGCTCTTCTGCACTCTTTCTGAAACTCTAACCTTTATTAAAGCGACAGGTGAAGGGTTGCCAGATATCACAAAAAACCTAAACAAGCCCCTTAAAGTGTAATATAGCAAAACTACCAGGGGGACGAATATAAACAATATAACAGTAAAGTTAAAAGGCATGAAATGTTTGTTTTTTTTAATATAACAGCTCAATATAAAATGTTTACATATTATAAACTGATTGAGGATGAGATTAAAAAATTATAATTCAACAAAACTTTAAAGTTTAATTACACCTGTGAGTTGTATTTAATATCAATCGAGGGCACAGGATTTCTTATACATGGGGCGGGGAAGGAATCGATTTTGAATCATATTGTTACCCCAAGAATAGATATGAATTGAATCGTGAGAATCCAAAAGATTCCCACCCCTAATAGTTCACATACACGTATACATTATTGACACAGTCCAATCAAGAATGAATAATGAGTCCTACTTACTGCTGCATAGATCACTGTCATATGAAGCTTTTTCACATGTCTTATTTGGATCAACAGAAGGTAATTTCAGACAACCTCAAGAGAACATGACAACACATAATTCAACATAATTATCAAATCATACTGTAGCTGAATGAGTTAAAAGCAATAACATCATCAGAAACGTAATAAAAGAACAACAGAGGAATAAAATACAATAGATTGTGTAGTGTAGAGTAATATCATTTACATGTCTGACCACAGACAGCAGATTAATGTTGCTGGTAGTTTGACTTCCTGAAGAGTGAAACACTGATCCCTTTAAAACATTTTTAAAATATTGTTCTGTTTGAGCAGCTCGACACCAACAAATGACAGATGGTGGGATTTTCAGGGAAAATGTCTGTATGTGTGAGTTTGACTTATGAGATCTGCACAGACCAAACTGACTCGTCATGATGACACACAGTACACCGTGATCACGGACAGATTAAACGTCTACTCACTACTCCTTTCAAATGATATGAATTAAATAATGCATATTATATACATTAGATACAGATATCGGCACATACATTCCCATACTGACCAGTTACACCTGTCCTGTTAAATAACCATTGGTTCTGTCCTAATTGAAGGGACAAACTGAAATTAAATGAAAACAACACTGCAAAAGTGGACAAAAACATACCTGTGTTTGGGTTTGCATTTAGGGTGCAGGCGGAGGCTGTGGTGTTGCAAATCAAAGTGTCTACTAACAATCCAGCAGAAGGAAAGTTAATTATTACAAAAGCTCACAAAATATGTAACTAGTCTAAAATAGTGTAATTTTACCATAATCTGCTGTTCCAAACTGAAACACATTACAGTGCTTAGAAGACAATTAACACACAGAATCCATTCAAACAGTTTGTCTTAGGTGTGTTAGGATCTGTTTTTGGTTTGAGCAACAGTGATAACAGGGCTCGACAATAAGGACTGCCCGATGGCCCGGGGCCAGTGTGAACGACGCTCGGGACAGCAGACGGAACGGTCACTTGCCCGATCGGGCCAGTGCTGTAGGGTGTGCGATATATATAGTCGATAGTATATAGATATCGTAATTGTTGATTTAACGATCTGATATTATCGAGTATGTCCCTCACTTTTTAAAAAAACAAAAAAAAAAAACACTCATTGAGTGCACGCATGCACTAGTGACGTAGTCTAGTAGGTTAGACTAGTGCACGTGCATATTTAGATTGCACGCTTTCACTGCATGATTTAGTCTATTAAAATGCCTTTAGAATGCCCCAGAATTCAAGATAAGGGGCAAAAATGCCCCTGTATATATTTCATATTTATATAATTTAATATTGTTAACCAATATTATACAAAGAGCGCAGTTTTTCTCCAAATATTAGCATGATTACAAATGTGATATTGATTTTATTCAGCGTACAGTTTAATTGAACAAGAACTTAATATCAAGTGACTTACATTTAAGACACCAAATTGCCCATTTCGCTCTATTTCGCCAAAGAAAATAGTTCCAAAATCCACAGAATTGTTTTGCGTCTCTGAGCAACACTTCCTGAATGAATCAGCTGCTTGAATGAATCGCTTGAATCTGATTCGCTTGAATCTGATTCACTCATTAACAGTGGTTCGCTGCCACCTACTAGCAAAGTCTTCATTTTTTTAAAATTATTTCAAGTAACAGTATTTAACGTTTTATATTTTCAACATTAAAAACATTTTTATGCATCTGTTACTCCTCTTGACTGATTAACTTTAATAAAGTTTAATCTATAGTTATATATTTAGCTATACATTAGATTACAATTTCTGTACCTGAAAATCTAGTTTAAACCTACATGAAATACTTGAAAAGCACCATTTATTTAATTTTTATGTTTTTCTGTTGTATTTATTTGTGCTATTACTCGTAATTTGGTTATTTGTTACTATTTTATTACTTACTGTTTATTTGTCTAACAATATTTAAAATATAAGTGAGTTAATCTAATAGCTTTTGGTGTCATAAACCTATTTATTGAGGTTAAATGTAACAAAGACAACAAAAACAGTAACTATGCAGTAACTAGGCCCATTTTCTTGTCTTTTACTTTTATTCATTTTTTGTTGTGGGGCCAGTGAAAATTCTGGCGGGGCAAGTAAAAATTTGAACCACTGGCCCGGCCGGACCAGTAGGAAAAATCCTTAGCGTTGAGCCCTGGGTAACATCATCATCATCACTAAGCAATGATCAATCACAAACACTAAAAATACCTGTGTACTATTGAGTTGTGTGTGTTAAAAGTTTTTTAAATTTAGGACAAGACCTACCCGGGACCTTTGATAGCTGACATTTTGATTCATTTGGCAAAAAACACAGCTCCATGTCTTCAGTCGTCTCATTCATTCTTACTTCATATTTCCCTCCATAGTTTGCTATGTTGAAACTATGTTTATTGCCACGTGTTTCACAGTGTCCTGGAAACCAGAGAGAACATTTTTTAATTGCTGAAACAAAATACTTACTAAAGAGTTTAGATCTCAAGAACTTAAAATAAAATAAAATATATCAACTAAATAATTACATTATACATTATTTTACCTAGAGAAGATGTGTTTATTTTGACATTCATTGTGCAAACATTCTCTATTTTTGTATGACAACCTGATGGACATGTCAGATTAATATCTGGAATAAATAAGAAATCAATATGAGTTTGGAACTTGATCGGTCATTCGTCACAAGAACATTCAGATAATAAATATAGAGTGTTCCTCCAGTCATAATATCAGTGTATATTTCACATCTACCTTTGTTACATGAGTCCCCGAAACATGTATCTGTCAAATTGTCGCCAACTAGTATTATTTTTGAGCAGCCTGCACAAAGATAACATTAAAAAGTTATTATGTTATTATAATGTTCAGGTCAGGCAAGGAAGATGAGACGAAGCAAGCAGATCTAAATGCAGCTGTATTCTTATAATATATATTTAATAAACAAATCAAAAGTTAAACAGAATAAATGTAACAAACTGAGATAAATACACAGGATAATGAGAACTAAACTAGAGGAAGGTGAAAAGAATCAATGATTCAGAGGCTGCTTCCTGCGAAGGTTGTTTGTGTCACCGTTGCGTGACGACGACTGTCCCAATTCTAAGGCTCCTTCAAATGCGTCCTTTTTTTTACGGGCAATGAAGGATACAACAGATGGATCCTTCGCGTCTTACCCTACCCCAGAATTCATTGTGTGGTGATGATGACGGGATATTTGGAAGAAATTGCCAGATACACTTTTAAATGTATGTATTGTTTTTCAACTAACTCAAACAATCTAATGTACATGTAAAAATAAAAAATATATATATAAAGTTGTTCAAATGTTGACATATCTCACCAAGATGCGATTTTAGATAAATGCACCAAGGTGAACACAGTTAGACAGGCTTTGAACCCTGTTTTGTTTTTAGGCAGTTGATGTCACTGACACTCGTCAACGGCAGCTGTCAGAGTTTAACAACGCTCAGTCTGACCTTCATGGCCTTCGAAGGATGCAGCCTCTGAATTGGCTAATAATTTACAATGACAATGAATAAGAACATACTTAGAAACCAAGGAAATAAAACTAAACCATGAAATCCACTAGTCCATGAAAATTAAACTGAATCTAAAACTGAACGTGACGATGTATGATATAATGTTTAAAACTATTTTAGATGCCAAAATTTGGATGCACACATTTACAGTCATAATGTTCTTTTTTACTAAATCATAGTGTGATTTTTTTTTTTTTTTTTTTTTTTAATTTTTAAAAATTTGATTTCGCTCACCAAACAACATATTCATCTGCATTATAGACTTTCTTATGAAGTTGATAAATGCAATTTATAGTTGAAAGAACATACTTATCTGGTGTGATGCACAACAGACGATCATCAGCCACAGCAAATTCTGCTTTTGTCGAGACATAATTCCTAAAAACAGCCTGATAAAGATGCAAGTGTTGAATTTTCGATTCAACAGATTTTGGTAGTAAATCTTAAATCTTAAATCATTTTCTTATTACATTCTTGAGATGAAAGTCCACAGTCCAAGAGAAGAGAGAGATTCATCCGTTCACATATGAAGCTGTACGATTATGATCCACAGCTCAGAGACACTGTACCAATGACATACGGTTCATTTGCATACATGAAAATCATGTTTATTTGTCCTTTAACTGTGAATTTCAGTATTTTTAGTGTTTGGCATTTTAAGTAACCAAATATATTCCACATCAGTATCTGTGTGTGATCAAGGAAATATCTGAATCCACTGGCGTGTGAATTTAGTTTCATTCTGTAGATGTAATTTTTTTTTTTAAAAAGAGGTTCATTTTGTATCTCTCTGACATCCATACGCTCAAACATACAGGACAGCAGGATGATTATAACACTCAATAAATCTAACATCACTAATATTCAATCCTCTCACAGTAACAGACAGTTCCAGTAATGATCATCACAGATATTTGTGTTTTGTTTTGAGTGATTTCAGTAAAGTTGGCCCTTTCTACGGTCATAATTTAATGTACATACATAATTTTAAACAGTTCTCACTCATTCAGAAGTGACATTTGGTTTTAGTGAAAATTTGATTTACAGTTTCCTTTTAAACAGCAACTGTTCAAATCTGTCTTAGAAAGTCAAAGGAACCAATCTGTCTAATTTATGCTTAGATTATAAATATTTTCCACTGCTTTACAGGTTATAATTGAGGCATTCATTCATGTACTGAATCTTCAGACCAAGTCTGCATAACTTCAAGCATTATTATCTGCTTTACACTCAGTTTGCAAGTGTAAAACAAACTTTTTCCAAAACTATACTCATAGTTCTCTACATTAGACACATCACTCAGAACTAACAGGAACTAAATTTAGGAGATGTGTGACGGCATGCCTCTGCTTCATTGCAGGAAAGACTTGCACGATACATGTTTTATGTGCATAAGTGAGGAACACCTCTTGCAAGAAATTCTGATCCCACTTGGCTCTCTTGCTTAAGGGATGAGAGTCAAGCCGCTGCAACCAGTGTCTCAGGTACCATGTCTGTTGTCATGGGGATCCCAGGTTGTGTTTGTTGGAAGCAGAGCTTGGGAGGGGTGATGAAGACCTATCTCTTTTTTTGTCAACTCAAAGCTCCAAATGCCCTATCCTCGCCCGATCTCTCTTTAGGGCTTGTTTTGTTGTTCCTTGCCAGTCCTCAGAATCAGGGTCCCACACAGGTGGATTCCATTGGAAAAATGATCCCTCTGTTGTGGCAGTAGGGGCGGAGCCAGACATTGTAAACATAAAGCTCATTAACACTATGGGGTCGGGAAACGCGCCAGCGCGCTTTACTAGATTTTCTTCACATAGCAGCAAAATCGACTTAAAATACGTCATTTTTTTTGTTTACAGATAAAAGTAATACATCAATTGAAACTACAGAATGTTTACTTTTATTTGTGTACACTCACAGTAAAAACAAAATGTGCTTTTTGCAAAATAAAGAAAAACTAACATGATGCACCTCATTATCTGCTAATGCGGCCACGCCAACGGAGAATGCACAGCGTTAAATTAAGTTTTAAAAGTCAACAAGTAATTCAAGTAATTTATGAGAGTGGTAACTGTAAAGGGATAAATGCGTGTAATTGAATATAAATGTAAGACGTTTCTTACATTTTAAAGGATAAAGAAATGACAGTAACGGGTTACTGTGTCAAGAGTGAATGTGTGTGTTTCTGCAGAACATTCCACTTATATGTTAAAACTGAGTTTGTGTTTCATTATTATCCTTATTTTTTAATGTAGAGATTTAAACTGTCTTTTGCTTTATAGCTCTTTTGCATATAGCATATATAGATATTTTCGCTATATATGTTTTCAAAGCATTCATTTGGCACGTTTTTGAAGGACAGCATTGGCGGGATGTGGAATAGTGGTTTTGTCATTAAAATAAAGGTCTTTTTATCTGATTAGATTAGATTAGATTAAATAAACTTTATTATCCTGAAGGAAATTTGTCTTGGACACATACAAACCAGTGACTGCTGCTTAAATAAATAACTTAATACATACGTAACATACACACACACACACACAATATCTGCAATTAACCCACAACTGCCATAAACCAACCAATTGCACACTACCCATCTTACAGTACACCTCTAATCATTGTAATAATAAAATTCACAAGAAAAAAGATCATAAAATATGAATATCGGGGCAAAGGGGCACTATAGGGGCAAACCTCTCACTGACTTGTCATTTAAAGCTTTGATGGACAGGGGGACAAAGGAATTCTTAAAGCGGTTAAGCCTGCACTGGGGAACTCTAAAGCGTCTTCCTGAGGGTTTGCCAAACCAGGCTGAGATGCCATACCGCAAAAGGCTCTCAATTACAGCACGATAGAAAAGAAGCAACACTTTCTGATTAACGCCAAAGACCCTCAACCTACATAAAAAATATAGTCGCTGTTGAACCCTACAACAGATGTTTTCTACCTGAGCACTCCATGTCAGTTTGTTATCAATAGGTATGCCCAGTTATCTGTAGGATACGGATAACACCATCTCCACTGTTTTCTTAGTGTTGATGGTGAGAGAATGCTTATCGCACCACTGGACAAAATTCTGGACCTCATGTTTATATGCAACTAAATCTGATGCATCCAACATGAGACCCAGAATAGCTGTATCATCAGAGAACTTAATCATGTAATTGTTAGCAGTACTACATGTACATTCATTAGTGTACAGGGGAACTAACGCACCCCTGGGGAGCACCAGTGCTGATGGTCAGAGGTTCAGACAATGTCCTGTTCACTCTGACTTGCTGGCTAAGATTTGTCAAAAATGAGTGGAACCACCTAATAATAAAGGGGTTGACATTCATCCGCTGCAGTGTTTTCAAGAGAACATGAGGCTGCAGAATGTTGAAGGCTGAAGTAAAATCTACAAACAGCAGTCTGGCATAAGCCTTAGGATTCTCAAGATGTTTAATCACAAGGTGCATTACACTGTTGATTGCATTGTCAGTGCCTCTCTGGTGTTTATAAGCGAACTGGTAGGGATCTAACTGTAGGACTACATCAGGCTGTAATTTGCTCATAATGAGCTTTTCCATGCACTTCATCACTACAGTAGTTAAGGCAATGGGTCTAAAAATGTTGTTCTCCTGTGGGCAGGGTTTCTTGGGAATAGGTGTAATAATTGCCCTTTTCCATTGTGTCGGTACAGTGTCAGAATACAGGGAAATACCTCTGAAAAATGGGGCACCAGGCAGGTGAATTCATCTGCACATGATCTTAATAAAAAGGCAGAGATGCCATCTGGTCCTTTGGCCTTGTTGACATTAATTAGCCTGAGGACCTTGTTGACAGATTTAAAATCAATCTCTAGCCCATCAGCATCATCAATAGCAATACTATCAAGCACCATATTACATTCTGCGGAAAAATCATGATTGTCAAACCTCTTATAAAAATAATTCAACTCATTTGCTTTTTCCAGTTCATCTACAACATGCAAAGATTTCTTACTAGGTTTCATATTGGCGGCTATTTTCATTGAGTCCTATAATTTTTTAGAGTTCATAGTTTGCAGCTTTTCCTCCATGGACTCCCTGTGGTGTTCCTTTGCTTCTTTAAGTTTCTGGTTCAACTCTTTTTGAACAGTTTTAAGTTGTAAATGGTCTTTGGTCTTAAATGCCTGCTTTTTCCTGTTAATACAGTCCTTCACCTTTGTGATATAAGGTTTGTTGTTGGGATAGATTTTTATTTTCCGTTTTGGAATCACAGTATCGACACAGAATTTTATATATTCTGTAGTAGTTTCTGTGGCATTATCCAAGCTTGGCTCCTTAGAGAAAATATCACAGTCCGTGCTTAAAAAAAAACTTTCAGAGTTTCTATACTGTCTTCTGACCATACATTGATAGTCTTAACCAAAGGTTTGCAACTCTTTAGAGCTGTCTTATATGTGGGGATCAGATGAAGAGTTTTATGGTCAATTAGACAAGGAATTTAGCTATGGCTGTATATGCATGTTTTAAATGTCCATTTTCTTCCTGGTATCACATTTAATATACTGTTCAAAACCTGGCAGTGCAGTATTCGAACAACAATGATAAAATCTCCAACGATAAAAACAGGAGCATTTGGGTTGCGCTGTAATTGTTCATGAACACAGTCTGAAACACAGAAAGAAATAATCGGCCAACTAATCAATTATCAAAATAATCATTAGTTGCAGCCCTAGTTACGTAGTTAAGTAACATGACTGGGTTCACGCTACAGTGCATCCGGAAAGTTTTCGAAAAAATCACATGTACATAAGTATTCACAGCCTTTGCTCAATACTTTGTTGAAGCACCTTTGGCACCAAATACAGCCTGAAGTCTTTTTGAATATGATGCTACATGCTTGGCACACATATTTTTGGGCAGTTTCTCCCATTCTTCTTTGCAGGATCTCTCAAGCTTCATCAGGTTGGATGAGGAGCGTCGGTGCACAGCCATTTTCAAATCTCTCCAGAGGTGTTCAGTTGGGTTCAAGTCTGGGCTCCGGCTGGGCCACTCAAGGACATTCACGGAGTTGTCCCATAGCTACTCCTTTGTTATCTTGGCTGTGTGCTTTGGGCCGTTGTCCTGTTGGAAGATGAACCTTCACCCCAGTCTGAGGTCCAGAGCGCTCTGGAGCAGGTTTTCATCAGGATGACTCTGTACATTGTACACTGTTCAATCTTTGTTTCATCGGACCAGAGAATTTTGTTTCTCATGGTCTGAGAGTCCAGGTTTGATTGGTGGAGTGCTGCAGATATGGTTGTTCTTCAGGAAGTTTCTCCTCTCTTCACAGAGAACCTTGTATCTCTATATTTCGTCATTTTTGTTTTATAAAATTAATGCTATTGGTCATCCTTTATGTCAGTATGTGGGTTTTACAAATATTTAACCAATAAAAAGCATTTAAAAGAGGTTGTGACTAAACCTCATAAATCCATTGGGTCCTCAAACTGTCAGTCAAACCTCATAACTCCTCCCCTACCTCCATTTAGAATGTGCTGCTACAGTTCGGAGATCTGCATGTTTGCATGCAAGGTTAAATAAAGAACTGATGTTTGCATAAGTACAGCGTTTTCGTCAGAAATACGATTTCCATTAAGGCTAAAGTTTTTTGTATTTGAAGAGTACAGAATAATCTTTGTCTGCTATTTGTCGTCAAGTTGAAGCAAGTTTTAAATGTGCATACCACTTCATCTTTTGTATCATGACTTATCAAAACTGTGCTGTGGCAAAAAAAGGGGACCTTGGGAAACACTGATGTAGTGTTTATAAGCGCATCTTATAAGCTTTGTTTATGTAACTGCTTTCCAGATCTAAATGTCAAAGCTGAGTGTACACTGAGAATATTGCTTCAGAATAAATTATATTTACAACACAAAAATCCTGTTTTTTTTTCATCTCCTTCAAACAATTAGAATCTGATAAAGTGTATATCAGGCATCTACTTATGGTCTCGGTGACGTGCTGTGTCATGCCATATGCTCAGCGAATTCAGTTGGCTTGTTGGCTTTGTGCTTCATACACCAAAACATTCCTGAAGTGTCAATGCCATAACGCAGCGTTACATGCGTAACCTGAGACATTCACCAAAACCATTAAAATTTTTTGTTGAAAATAAATAAACTGAAAATAAAATATTAAAAGAAAAATATTGAATTTCCTAAAATAACTAAAATTAAATAAATAAAGACTATATAGATATATATTTTTAAAAATAAAACATAAAAATGACAAAACTTTTAGGTAAAATTACTAAAACTTACTAAAACTAATTACTAAAATTTTAAAATTAAAACAGAAAATATAAAAATAAAACTAATTCAAAATATGAATAAAAATGAACATAATATTTTTATGAGTGTTCAGATGCCCTTAAAGGCAGGGTAGGCAAAAAAATGTATAAAAAACTTTTTTTCAAAATTTGTTTAAACTTTATTTATATATCAATACATAATTAAAATGTAAGTACTCTGAAAAAGAAAGTATAAAAATCGAGTGTCTGTAGACCTCTCACGACTGTTTTAAAGACAGCTCATTATTTCCATTCACTCCACCCCCTCCCTTCTGGGCTCCTTCCAAAGCCACGCCCCCAAAACGCATGAACGTGTGACTCCGACCACTGAGCTGGAAGACGCATTATTTACCTGAGACGAGCGGAGAGGAAGGAGCACAGTGCATGTAGTGACATCATGTCAGAATCACATGTAATAAAAATAACTTTAAAATTATGAAGATAAACAAACAAGATGTATTTTAGTACTCACTATCAAGCTAGCATATTGATATTGGTAAAGTTTAAAATATATATTTTTTGATTCGCTAACGAGCTAGTTATCTATAAGGCAAAGCTAAAAACAGGTTGCATGATACACGTTTTTCCATTACCATCATTTACACTGTGATGAAGATGAATTTCGTGTAAGATTCATAACATATACGTTGTTCTACAGATCAACAGAGTAACATACACTCAAATATCAACTCACAACTGCATTGCAGACACAAAATAATAACACACACATACAACAAAGTGTGTACGACACACACAGATACAAGATAAAGACATCAGTAAACATAGGTAGAGAATATAAAAACAAAACAAAGGCGAAAAAAACGTGCAGGTAAACTTACAGGTGAACATGGTAAAAGAGTTAGACAGAGGGTAAAATTATGCACAATTCAACACTATAGCTATCATTATTTATCGTCTCTACTACGGCTCGCTAAGTAATGTTATGTTAGCTATATTACGCAGCTACGTGTGCTAATGACACATGCTTCATGAAAAAATAAACAAAAAAATATGTATGATCAAAATACAAAAAGAAAGATTTACCTGTCCAGCAGAAATAAAGCCATCAAGGAGTCACTTTTCAGCCCCTTGAGTTCCCTCAGTTCTCGCCATCGCTGGAAAGCCACGCCGATATTAACTCGCGTTTTATTTCTTTGTTTATCCAAAGACTTTTTGTTCATTGCCTTTTCTTGTACTGTTACTGTCTTCCTTTTTTTGCCTGGTTTGCCTTCACTAACTGCATAGGCCGATACTGTGAATTTAGCTTGCTGTTTCTCTGCCATTGTTTTGGTATTCCTAGGATCCGTGCCTCTTGGATTCCCCAAATCAAACGTGCGCGCGCAAGTGGGCAGGTCATGTGTGGCAAAAGGGTGGTTGCCATGGTTGCGAGAGAGTGACAGCCGCCTAAGCCAATCCTATGTTTCGTCCCGGATGGAAATAATGAGCTGTGTTTAATACAGATTAAACGGTCTAGAGTCACTCGATTTTTATACTCTTTTTACCAGAGTTCTTACATTTTAATTATGCATGTATATATATAGAAAGTTTAAACAAATTTGGAACAAAATTTCTTACCTACCCTGCCTTTAACTAAGGGAACAGCTCAAGAAAAAGTATTTAAAAAAACAAGTAAAACACCATAAAAATATAATGATAGTAGTTCATGTGACTTATGTGCAATATATTTTCTTAAAGGGTTAGTTCAACCAAAAATAAACATTTAGTCATTAATTACTTAACGTCATGTTGTTCCAAACCTGTAACACATTTGTTCATCTTCCGAACACAGATGAAGATCTTTTTAATGAAATCTAGGAGCTTTCTGTCCCTCCATTGACAGTCTACGCAACTACCACTTTCAAGCCCCAGTAAGATAGTAAAGACATAATTTAAGTAATCCATGTGACTCCTCTGGTTTAATCTCAGTTTTATGAAGTGACGCAAGTGCTTTGTTTGAGCAAAAAAAAAAAGCCACATTGTTTACAAAATATTAATCGCTGCGTGTTCACGTAACAACATCTGCTATCTGCTCTCATGTCAACACAACACGCATATGTTGTGGTTCTTTTGTGGAGATTCATATTTAGTAAATAAAGTGTTAAATTATGCTTTTTTGCACAAAGCACTCGCATCACTTCATAAAACCGAGGTTAAACCACTGGAATCACATGGATCACTTTAAAGATGTCTTTACTACCTTTCTGGGGCTTGAAAGTGGTAGTTGCGTAGGCTGTCAGTGGAGGGACAGAAAGCTCTCAGATTTCATCCAAAAGATCTTCATGTGTGTTCCGAAGATGAACGAATGACTTACGGGTTTGGAACGACATGAGGATGAGTAATTAATGACAGAATTTTCATTTTTTTGGGTGAACTAACCCTTTAAACCAACAGTGTAACTGGTGGCTTCTCCATATAACTCACTCCAGCCGAACACGGTGATCTTCATCATGTAGTTTGTGATGGTGATATTCTGTCTGATGAGCCATAAGTACATATGAAGAGCTTGAATGAAGAACCAGGTGAATGTAGTCAGCATAGAGTAATGCATGAGCAGCGCTATGTGATGTTTGCATTTACATCTGGAGGAGACTGAGAGATCAGAGAAACACAACAGAAACAACCCTTTTAAAACCCTTTATTGTTTGTTAGCAGTAATCAGATCTTTACATTTTAAATACATATTATTAGTTTTGACTTCTTTAGTCATCTTTTACAAGTTCACTAGCTAAAAGACTCTGAGAAGCTTCTCACCATCAGCACTGCAAAGAACGTCAGATGTGAACACGAGCACTTTATGGTGTTATTGTTGACTTTTTCTGTCTCACAGCCGGACGTCGTCCATGTAAGATTTCCTTTGAAGAAAAGAGTGTGAGGAATGACATTAATTATAAAAAATAAATTGGGTTTGTTGATGGGAACTGATCAATACAGCCATAAAGTAATGTACCTTTTCCATCCCAAGAACTGCAGGACGCCACACCAACCTGTAAGAACATGTTTGATTTTTTTTTGTTTTCACAGTGTCTGATTATTATAACAAAATAAGATTCACAACAAAACCTTCATTACCAGATCTTTCTGTTTAAACAACATTTCTATATTGTTGGTAAGGTTGGAGATTTTGGCCCTCATCGTTATTCCATAAACCTCATTGTTCAAAACAATGAACAATGAGTTTCATCCTAAATAAGAAATAGAGCAAATATAAACATGTGTGAATACAATAGATCAAGAAACATTTGTTAAAAGAAAAGTTTTTGAATAGAAATGTCTCTTAAGCTGTTATATTTTCACTTAAATTTTCTTTTACTTTAGAAAAGTAAAATTTCTTACATTTTATTTTTCAAAATTAAAATTTCAATTAAAACTCTTTTCAAACAACAATTCATATTCACAAAGAGGATAAAAAACAGTATTGAAGCATCATAATAGTAGTGAATATGACATGGTGTAGTAATGTCCAGCTCTTCTGATGTCAAGAGATTTCTGTCATGATGAAAAAAGGATTTGTGTAAATGTGAAGATATGTGAAAATGTTTTGGTGAACTATTGTATAAACATTCCTTAAAATATTAAAATGTGTATTTTTTGTTTTTAATTGTAAATACATTTCCCATGTTTTTGAGCTGTAGAACTCCCAGTAATGCCCTGCCATTGTTTTCCAGTCGTGATTTATTAAAGGCCTCTCTGGGAATCTTTACAGACCAGGGAATGTTGTCTTCAGGTCACTTTGACAGTCAGCAAACTGAGGAATCATAACATTGTTTTATTGTATTATATTGTATTTCTCAAGTCTTACGTCTATCCTTTTCGGATCTAAAGAGTAACACATGTCTCTGGTTTCTGTGTTATTGGCTTGTATGTGAAGAAGACCAATAACCATGACCATGATGATCTGTGTGTTGCTTATATTGTTTTTTTTCCATCTGCTCCATTATAGACTCCAGATTTTCCAAGGCATCTCTGCAAAACTGAATAATCACTCTATATTCTGTGATAAGAGTTTTAATTTTAAAAGTCACTGGTAAAAATACACTTACGATGCTTTTGAGGGATTAATAAATCCATCCTTGTCTTTTAGATCATCTGTAGTTGGATTGTTAGTTGTCACAGATGGTTTGAAACTGATATTTGGATCGTTAGTTGTGTCAGATGGTTTGAAACTGGTATTTGGATCGTTAGTTGTGTCAGATGGTTTGAAACTGGTATTTGGATCGTTAGTTGTGTCAGATGGTTTGAAACTGGTAGTTGGATCGTTAGTTGTCTCAGATGGTTTGAAACTGGTAGTTTGATTGTTAGTTGACTCAGATGGTTTGAAACTGGTAGTTGGATCGTTAGTTGTGTCAGATGGTTTGAAACTGGTATTTGGATCGTTAGTTGTGTCAGATGGTTTGAAACTGGTATTTGGATCGTTAGTTGTGTCAGATGGTTTGAAACTGGTATTTGGATCGTTAGTTGTGTCAGATGGTTTGAAACTGGTAGTTGGATTGTTAGTCGTCTCAGATGGTTTGAAGCTGGTATTTGGATCGTTAGTCGTCTCAGATGGTTTGAAACTGGTATTTGGATCGTTAGTTGTCTCAGATGGTTTGAAACTGGTAGTTTGATTGTTAGTTGACTCAGATGGTTTGAAACTGGTAGTTGGATCGTTAGTTGTGTCAGATGGTTTGAAACTGGTATTTGGATCGTTAGTTGTGTCAGATGGTTTGAAACTGGTAGTTTGATCGTTAGTTGTCACAGGTGGTTTGAAACTGGTAGCTGGATCGTTAGTTGTCTCAGATGGTTTGAAACTGGTATTTGGATCGTTAGTTGTCTCAGATGGTTTGAAACTGGTATTTGGATTGTTAGTTGTCTCAGATGGTTTGAAACTGGTATTTGGATTGTTAGTTGTGTCAGATGGTTTGAAACTGGTATTTGGATCGTTAGTTGTCTCAGATGGTTTGAAACTGGTATTTGGATCGTTAGTTGTGTCAGATGGTTTGAAACTGGTAGTTGGATCGTTAGTTGTCACAGGTGGTTTGAAACTGGTAGCTGGATCGTTAGTTGTCTCAGATGGTTTGAAACTGGTATTTGGATCGTTAGTTGTCTCAGATGGTTTGAAACTGGTAGCTGGATCGTTAGTTGTCTCAGATGGTTTGAAACTGGTATTTGGATTGTTAGTTGTGTCAGATGGTTTGAAACTGGTATTTGGATCGTTAGTTGTCTCAGATGGTTTGAAACTGGTATTTGGATCGTTAGTTGTCTCAGATGGTTTGAAACTGGTAGTTTGATTGTTAGTTGACTCAGATGGTTTGAAACTGGTAGTTGGATCGTTAGTTGTGTCAGATGGTTTGAAACTGGTATTTGGATCGTTAGTTGTGTCAGATGGTTTGAAACTGGTAGTTTGATCGTTAGTTGTCACAGGTGGTTTGAAACTGGTAGCTGGATCGTTAGTTGTCTCAGATGGTTTGAAACTGGTATTTGGATCGTTAGTTGTGTCAGATGGTTTGAAACTGGTAGTTGGATCGTTAGTTGTCTCAGATGGTTTGAAACTGGTGTTTGGATCGTTAGTTGTCTCAGATGGTTTGAAACTGGTAGTTTGATTGTTAGTTGACTCAGATGGTTTGAAACTGGTAGTTGGATCGTTAGTTGTGTCAGATGGTTTGAAACTGGTATTTGGATCGTTAGTTGTGTCAGATGGTTTGAAACTGGTATTTGGATCGTTAGTTGTGTCAGATGGTTTGAAACTGGTAGTTGGATTGTTAGTTGTCACAGATGGTTTGAAACTGATATTTGGATCGTTAGTTGTGTCAGATGGTTTGAAACTGGTAGTTGGATCGTTAGTTGTCTCAGATGGTTTGAAACTGGTATTTGGATCGTTAGTTGTCACAGATGGTTTGAAACTGATATTTGGATCGTTAGTTGTGTCAGATGGTTTGAAACTGGTATTTGGATCGTTAGTTGTCTCAGATGGTTTGAAACTGGTATTTGGATCGTTAGTTGTCTCAGATGGTTTGAAACTGGTATTTGGATCGTTAGTTGTCACAGATGGTTTGAAACTGATATTTGGATCGTTAGTTGTGTCAGATGGTTTGAAACTGGTATTTGGATCGTTAGTTGTCTCAGATGGTTTGAAACTGGTATTTGGATCGTTAGTTGTCACAGATGGTTTGAAACTGATATTTGGATCGTTAGTTGTGTCAGATGGTGTGAAACTGGTAGTTGGATCGTTAGTTGTGTCAGATGGTGTGAAACTGATATTTGGATCGTTAGTTGTGTCAGATGGTTTGAAACTGGTAGTTGGATCGTTAGTTGTCTCAGATGGTTTGAAACTGGTATTTGGATCGTTAGTTGTCTCAGATGGTTTGAAACTGGTATTTGGATCGTTAGTTGTCACAGATGGTTTGAAACTGATATTTGGATCGTTAGTTGTGTCAGATGGTGTGAAACTGGTAGTTGGATCGTTAGTTGTCTCAGATGGTTTGAAACTGGTATTTGGATCGTTAGTTGTGTCAGATGGTTTGAAACTGGTATTTGGATCGTTAGTTGTCTCAGATGGTTTGAAACTGGTAGTTGGATTGTTAGTTGTCTCAGATGGTTTGAAACTGGTAGTTGGATCGTTAGTTGTCTCAGATGGTTTGAAACTGGTATTTGGATCGTTAGTTGTGTCAGATGGTTTGAAACTGATATTTGGATCGTTAGTTGTCTCAGATGGTTTGAAACTGGTATTTGGATCGTTAGTTGTGTCAGATGGTGTGAAACTGGTAGTTGGATCGTTAGTTGTCTCAGATGGTTTGAAACTGGTATTTGGATCGTTAGTTGTGTCAGATGGTTTGAAACTGGTATTTGGATCGTTAGTTGTCTCAGATGGTTTGAAACTGGTAGTTGGATTGTTAGTTGTCTCAGATGGTTTGAAACTGGTAGTTGGATCGTTAGTTGTGTCAGATGGTTTGAAACTGGTATTTGGATCGTTAGTTGTGTCAGATGGTTTGAAACTGGTATTTGGATCGTTAGTTGTGTCAGATGGTTTGAAACTGATATTTGGATCGTTATTTGTGTCAGATGGTTTGAAACTGGTATTTGGATCGTTAGTTGTGTCAGATGGTTTGAAACTGGTATTTGGATCGTTAGTTGTGTCAGATGGTTTGAAACTGGTAGTTGGATCGTTAGTTGTCACAGATGGTTTGAAACTGATATTTGGATCGTTAGTTGTGTCAGATGGTTTGAAACTGGTAGTTGGATCGTTAGTTGTCTCAGATGGTTTGAAACTGGTATTTGGATCGTTAGTTGTCACAGATGGTTTGAAACTGATATTTGGATCGTTAGTTGTGTCAGATGGTTTGAAACTGGTATTTGGATCGTTAGTTGTGTCAGATGGTTTGAAACTGATATTTGGATCGTTATTTGTGTCAGATGGTTTGAAACTGGTATTTGGATCGTTAGTTGTGTCAGATGGTTTGAAACTGGTATTTGGATCGTTAGTTGTGTCAGATGGTTTGAAACTGGTAGTTGGATTGTTAGTTGTCACAGATGGTTTGAAACTGATATTTGGATCGTTAGTTGTGTCAGATGGTTTGAAACTGGTAGTTGGATCGTTAGTTGTCTCAGATGGTTTGAAACTGGTATTTGGATCGTTAGTTGTCACAGATGGTTTGAAACTGATATTTGGATCGTTAGTTGTGTCAGATGGTTTGAAACTGGTATTTGGATCGTTAGTTGTCTCAGATGGTTTGAAACTGGTATTTGGATCGTTAGTTGTCTCAGATGGTTTGAAACTGGTATTTGGATCGTTAGTTGTCTCAGATGGTTTGAAACTGGTATTTGGATCGTTAGTTGTCTCAGATGGTTTGAAACTGGTATTTGGATCGTTAGTTGTCACAGATGGTTTGAAACTGATATTTGGATCGTTAGTTGTGTCAGATGGTTTGAAACTGGTATTTGGATCGTTAGTTGTGTCAGATGGTGTGAAACTGGTAGTTGGATCGTTAGTTGTCTCAGATGGTTTGAAACTGGTATTTGGATCGTTAGTTGTGTCAGATGGTTTGAAACTGGTATTTGGATCGTTAGTTGTCTCAGATGGTTTGAAACTGGTAGTTGGATTGTTAGTTGTCTCAGTTGGTTTGAAACTGGTATTTGGATCGTTAGTTGTGTCAGATGGTTTGAAACTGGTATTTGGATCGTTAGTTGTCTCAGATGGTTTGAAACTGGTATTTGGATCGTTAGTTGTGTCAGATGGTTTGAAACTGGTATTTGGATCGTTAGTTGTCTCAGATGGTTTGAAACTGGTATTTGGATCGTTAGTTGTGTCAGATGGTTTGAAACTGGTATTTGGATCGTTAGTTGTCTCAGATGGTTTGAAACTGGTAGTTGGATCGTTAGTTGTCTCAGATGGTTTGAAACTGGTATTTGGATCGTTAGTTGTGTCAGATGGTGTGAAACTGGTAGTTGGATCGTTAGTTGTCTCAGATGGTTTGAAACTGGTATTTGGATCGTTAGTTGTCTCAGATGGTTTGAAACTGGTAGTTGGATCGTTAGTTGTCACAGGTGGTTTGAAACTGGTAGCTGGATCGTTAGTTCTCACAGATGGTTTGAAACTGGTATTTGGATCGTTAGTTGTCTCAGATGGTTTGAAACTGGTATTTGGATCGTTAGTTGTCTCAGATGGTTTGAAACTGGTAGTTGGATCGTTAGTTGTCACAGGTGGTTTGAAACTGGTAGCTGGATCGTTAGTTCTCACAGATGGTTTGAAACTGGTATTTGGATCGTTAGTTGTCTCAGATGGTTTGAAACTGGTAGTTGGATCGTTAGTTGTCTCAGATGGTTTGAAACTGGTAGTTGGATCGTTAGTTGTCACAGGTGGTTTGAAACTGGTAGCTGGATCGTTAGTTGTCTCAGATGGTTTGAAACTGGTAGTTGGATCGTTAGTTGTCTCAGATGGTTTGAAACTGGTAGTTGGATCGTTAGTTGTCACAGGTGGTTTGAAACTGGTAGTTGGATCGTTAGTTGTCACAGGTGGTTTGAAACTGGTAGCTGGATCGTTAGTTGTCACAGATGGTTTGAAACTGGTATTTGGATCGTTAGTTGTCTCAGATGGTTTGAAACTGGTAGCTGGATCGTTAGTGGTGGTGTTTGACAGTGGTTTTACAGTGGTTGATCTTTCAATACAGATGACAAACATCCATTCACTCTCGTTAAAATGCAGAATGTATTTGCTTCCTTCTTTCCCTTTAACACAAAGAAATAAAAAATATTAAAGATTAAAGTGATCCAGTATAAAGTGTTGTTAATTTATAAACTTTTACATGTATTGTTCATCAGTGACGGTCCTCTAAATGCAAAGTACACAATTTACGTAAGGCCCTGATCCACCGGGGGCTCCCTTGCTCTCAAACATGACAACATACAAAGTATGACAATGATAATCTAAGGTGCTGATTATGTGCTCTATTTAATGTAAAAATAATTTAATGTGAGTTCGAATATAATTTTTCATGACCTTTATAGACATTGCCTACTGAAAGCTACAATGGAGTGGTTAATTCACCTCAGATCTTGAACATAAATTAAAGAAACCACAGTGTTCAAAATGTCAAGTTAAGGTGAACAAACAAGTGTATTCTATTATATAAAAATAGATTGTTTCAGTCACTCGGTATGTATTTTTAATCATGTTAAAATGGTGTAAGATTTAAGAATTTGATAATGTACTTATCCATTTTGTTGGGAATGCAGTGTGCTTACAGAGAGCGCCCACCCACAGGCTCTTCTGATTAGCTGTGATTTTTGATCTGATTGATATTGTCTTGTATATATGTATATGTTTTGCAATTGTATGTAGTATTTTGTTAATATGGAAAAATTTAAATAAAGTGGGGTGGAGTGGGGTGGAGTGGGGTGGGTGGGGTGGGGTGGGGTGGGGTGGGGTGGGGTGGGGTGGGGGGGGGGGTGTTGTCCCGTCTCGGGTTGAGTCTAGTTTATCGTATCACATCTGGTTAGGACACAGTGTTAGGTGTTTAAATTTGCTTTTCAAAGCTGCAATTTCTGCCAAAAGCCAACTCAAGCAACAGAACTAATGAGCAGCATCATGAGCTATTTATTTCCCTTGTTTTGTCTAAATGCCTGGGTATGACAACTGCCATACGTAAACGCCACCCCTGATACAAAGGCAGAGTACAGTAACTTCAAAAAATGTATGCATCAAGACAGGTGACTCTTTTTGTAGAGAAGTGTGCTTTAAATGCCTTCCCGCTGGTCTTGTTGAGCTGGATGTTACAGCAGACTGCACACATGAGTTTACGATATGTTAAAGTGGATTGTTTTATCATAATGGGCATCATTTTAGACAGCTTTTAGCTGTTGCGATTTGACACGGAAAAAAGTCACGTCTGGTGTAGTACGGCACCACGAGACGAAGATCTAATTCAGAACCAGCTGCTATCAAAATAATGTGGCTGCGGGCACAGGCCAGATATTATCTCTGGGCCGCCTGCTGCTGACCACTGGTTTAGAGAATTTAGCAGTGGCTGAGACAAGCATCATCGTCTTCCTTTGGGGGGCTTGATGTTGTGGCTGAGCTGGCCACGCTGGAGCTTTTATTTTACCACTGGGGATGGACACCCTTGACAATGAGCAGTCTGAGGGGCAGCTCACAACAGTCTGGTAGCCTATCAGGGCAGGCTTTTGATTGCTTCAGCTTGCTTCTGGACTGCCGAGAACTGCTGGGCACAGTCCTCGACAATGTTGCTGAAAAGGCCACCTTGTGAGATGGGAGCATCAAGAAAATGCACTTTGTCGACATCTCGCACCTCTGCAAGGTTTAGCCAGGTGTGCTTATGGTCCACCAATTTGGATATTGTCTGGCAGAGTGCCTGCACTGTGACTTTCATCACTGTGCACAGTTCCTGCACCTTTCCCGGCTCAGAACTACCCTAGTGCATTGTTAGTGCTTTGGCTTGGTAGACTTGCAGGGTGGCCATGCAGGGTAGAGACGGCCTGTCCAGCAGCACTGTAAACCTTAGCAGCCAGAGTTGCTGTTGTCTTACAGGTGCTGGACGGGAGTTGCGGATGACTCCACCAGGTGGCAGTATTTTGCAGGCATGCACAGCAACTGCACACTCCACCTGGGGAATCCCCACAAACCCCCTGACCGCCCCACCATCAAGAGTAGTGAGAGAGGAAACACTTTTGAAGCAGATTTTGGCATGTTTGGCCTTCCATACTAGTACTAATGCTTCCATACTGCTAAAGTTCTTCATGCACTTCCGGGAAGAAAGGCACGGGAGATTTTCCCAGTGGATTAGTTCCTACTGTAATCCTCAGTCTCCCAAAGTACCTGCAGCTGTGCATCAACAGCAGAGTGGCTTAAGCCCTTATGAGAAAGGTGAGACACGACCAGAGTGCCAATGTGGTCATGTTCTCATGCGAGAACTTGAACCATCCACGAACGCCGTCTCAGCATGCTTATGCTTATGAGACAGCGATCATGGTCGCCAGACGAGGATAGTAAACGACCTCATCCAGAAATGAACAGACGGAGAGGAGTCTTTAAACAGACGTTCACCGACCGCTTGTCTGTGGTTTTACCATAATCTGCTCTTCCAAACTCAAACACTTTACAGTTCTTATCTTACACTAAAAATACCTTTCTACTAATGAGTTGTGTTTGTTAAAACTTCATTAAACTTAGGACAAGACATACCTGGATTTGGGACCTTTGATAGCTGACATTTTGATAAATTTGGCAAAAACTACAGTTCTATGTCTTCATCTGTGTCATTCATTCTTACTTCATATTTCCCCCCCATAATTTGTTATGTTGAAACTGTCTGTTTCACAGTGTCCTGGAAACCAGAGAGAACATTTTAAAATAATAATAAAAAAAATATTTCTAAAAAGTTTAGATCTCAAGAACAGTTAAAATAAAATAAAATAAAATATATAAAATAAATAAAATATACATGTTTTTACCTAGAAAAGACGTGTTCATTTTGACATTCATTGTGTAAACATTCTTTATTTCTGTACCACAAGCTGATGGACATGTCAGATTGATATCTGGAATGAAAGACCTCAATGAGTTTGTAACTTGATCTGTCAGTCGTCACCATAACATTCAGATGATAAATATACAGTGTTCCTAAAGTCATATTATCAGTGTATATTTCACATCTACCTGTTTTACTCGAGTCCCAGAAACATGCATCTGTCAAATTGTCACCAACTAGTATTATTTTTGAGCAGCCTGCATGAGGATAACATTAAAAAGCTATTATAACAGATGGTTTCAGTAAAAGTTATTACATAGGAAATAAAACTAATCCATGAAAATCATTAGTCCATGAAACTGAAAATAAAACTAAAACTGAACGTGACGATATATGACATAATATTGTAAAACTCTATTATAGATGCCAAAAATTAAATGCACACTTTTACAGTCATAATGTTGTTTCTTTAAAATAAATCAGAAAAAAGAATATTTGTTTATTTACTTTTTCAAATGTTTGTTTTCGCTCACCAAACAACATATTCATCTGCATTATAGACTTTCTTTTGAAGCTGATAAATGCAATTTATAGTTGAAATCAACATACTTATCTGGTGTGAAGCACAACAGACGATCATCAGCCACAGAAAATTCTGCTTTTGTCGAGACATAATTCCCAAAAACACCCTGAATTTTCTTTTCAACAGATATTGGTTGGAAGTCTTGAAGCATTTTCTTATTACATTCTTGAGATGAAAGTCCCCAGTCCAAGAGAAGAGAGAGAGTTTCATCCGTTCACATATGAAGCTGTGTGATTATGAACCACAGCTCAGAGACATGGAAACACTGACATACGTTTCATTTGCAGACATGCAAATCATGTTATTTGGGCTTTAACTGTGAATTTCATTTTTTTCAGTGTCTTGCATTTTCAGTAACCAAATATGTTCCACATCCATGTGCATGATTAAGCAAATATCTCAATCCACAGGCGTGTGAATTTATTTTCATCCTGAAGACGCAAATTTGTTTTCTAAAAGAGGTTCATTATTGTTTGTGTCTGTCTATCATCCATACGCTCAAACATACAGGACATCAGGATGATTATAACACTTAATAAATCTAACATCACTAATATTCAATCCTCTCACAGTAACAGACAGTTCCAGTAATGATCATCACTGATATTTGTCTTTTATTTTGAGTGATTTCAGTAAAGTTGGCCCTTTTTAAGGTCATAATTTAATGTACATACATAATTTTAAACAGTTCTCACTCATTCAAAAGTGACATTTGGTTTTGGTGAAAATTTGATTTTCAGTTTCCCTTTAAACAACAACTGTTCAAATCAGTCTTAGAAAGTCAAAGGAACCAATCTGTCTTAATTATGCTTAGATTATAAATATTTTCCACAGCATTACAGTTTTTTTTTTTTTTTTTTTTTAAATTGCTTACTGGCTAAAAGTGGTACTCAGTGAAATCATTCACTGCTTTACAAGTGTAAAACAAACTTTTTCCAAAACTATACTCACAGTTCTCTACATTAGACACATCACTCAGAACTAACAACTCTTGTGATTCATTTGGGATTTGCCATTTAAATGCCATAATCATTTCCTGACTACCTACACCCAACAGTCATGTGTGAAACACTGATACCTTATTTGTTCAATCAAAACGTATGTTTCAAAAAAAGAAATAAATTGGCGTCTTCATGGCTAATCATTAGATGATTTGTGTGTAGAGTTACTATACAAAAACACCATTTTTAGTGTTTGCTTTTACCAGAGATGTGTGATGTTTTGTGCATGTTATGTGTGTGTTTTGTGTGTAGAGTTTAGAGAAAAGAAATAGTTTCAGAAATTGTAAGTCATTTTAACAAGCTGTAAAACTGGTCTGAGTGATGGTTGTGGTGAAGCTGGAGCTTTCTGGATCATCAGAGAAACTTCCCGCAACATCATTGTGAATGTGGTAGTAATACAGAAAGAGGAAAAACCCTGGGAAAAAACAAACAAACAAACAAATGTAAGAGGAACATATTTAATGTAATTCAAATACATTCAAGACATCTATTCATTTGTCTAATTTTTTTAATAAACGTATTTTTTTATTAATTTTTTAACATTATATATTTTTGTATTAATTTTTTAAAATTATATGTGTGTGTGTGTGTATATATATATATATATATATATATATATATATATATATATATATATATATATATATATATATATATATATATATATATATATATATATATATATATATATATATTTACACATATATGTCAAATTTAAAAATTCACTAATGAATTAATTCCAAAATTGACTAAAATCTGTAGGAAAAACATAACCAAAAGTTTGCATCGCACGCAATCATCCATGTAGGACTCGTGTGATTGTTTCTCACCCTGAAATGAGTTCAGCACAGTGAAGATGTAATATGAGGGAATGAGCATCGCTCCATAACTGAAGAACGCCACAGCCCACGTCAGGCCGAAGAGCAGGAACAAACTCAACACCATCATGAGCTGCTTTCTGAACGTCTTTCTCTTGCCATCAGCTGCTTTTATGTGTCGGGCTTGGACAATCCTAGTGACGATCATGATGAAGATTCCTGTCGTGAAGAAGAAAACTAAAGCGTAGTAGCCAATGTTCACCATGTAGTGAATTAAAGGATCTGTAATCCAGCACCTATAATTAGAATAAAACAGACAATGTTGACATGAAACTTTAAGAAATCTCCAGACTACAATGGAGGCGTTTCAGGGAGTTCAGAAACAGTGATACTGATGTACAGAAACATATAAATATAGAGAATAATTCCTACTGGAGGGACTTTGGAACTTTGCAGAGCTTTTTCATGCTCAAACAGCAACATTACGCACTAAAGAAAGATTAACATGGAAAAAAGCAGAACGGGTCCTCTTTAATTCATGCGTTTGTGACATCAGAGCAACTTACATTTGTGTAGTTTTTCCAGACGTTGTGTTTATAATCACTGTTTTATATCCTCCTACAGAAACAACAGCTATGACTATAGGAGCCGGAAATGCTGAAAACACACAGAGACCAGGGTTATTATACAGATGGTACTCAACCAGAATGCTTTTTTTTTTTTTTTTTTTTTTGCCGCAGCTCGTTTTCACGAGTAGCAGTCAACCGTGCCATGTGGAGATTTAAAAATAAATAAAAAATTAATACGGTTTTTCAAAAATCATGTTCACATGACCAAATGTAGTAATCAAATGCCAATGTAAGCATTTGCTGTTAACTAAAATCAATACATTAAAACAAATTGTGACTGTAAATAAATAAACGTTAACTGAACATAACATAAAAAACATACTTCTTTTGTTTCAACTAGTTACCAAGGCAACAAATAACTAAAACTAAAATAAAATATAAAAAAACTAAATTTACACATTTAGAAAAAATCAAAATTTAACAAGTTATGAAGTAAAATATCTAGTTTCCGCCAGACCGCCTTCCATATTCTACTTATGAAGAAAGTGTAAAACTCTCGCAGTTCAAAATGCTTATGCTATGTCCTACACCTTCCCTATTCAACTTGCAAGTGTAACTGACTTCGTAACTTGAATACGGTAGGCGGTCTGGTGGAAGCTAGATATTTAATTCATAACTTGTTAAATATGGATTTTTTTAAAACATATCTTTTGCTTCAGAAGGCCTTTATTAACCATAATTAACCATAAACATGTGGAGTATGTTTATGATGGATGGATGTGGATGGAAGCTCTTTCTTCAGCTCATACTCATTGGTCCCATTCACTGCGATTATAAAGCTCGGATGCTTCAGGATATTTATTAGTATTTATCAGATTGGGTTCATCAGGTCATATACACTTAGAATGGCTTGAGGGTGAGTAAATCATGGGATAATTTTTCTTTTTTAGGTGAACTAATCCTTTAAAGGAACACTATAGCAGGCTGTTTTGTTCATATAACTCACTCCAGCCGAACACGGTGATCTTCCTCATGTAGTTTGTGATGGTGACGTTCTGTCTGATGAGCCATAAGTACATATGAAGAGCTTGAATGAAGAACCAGGTGAATGTAGTCAGCATGGAGTAATGCATGAGCAGCGCTATGAAGACACACGCAGCCTTGTCTCCTGTGTTGGCCACGCTCTCGTTTGACAAAAAGGATAAATCCAGGAGAAAAAAGCTACAAACATGTTCATCAAGATCTTCGTGGCCTGATTTGATTTGGTTTTCCTGTTCAAATATAAAAACAACCTGTATTTGTAACATGTATTTACGCATTTAGCAGACGCTTTAATCCAAAAGATGAACAAATGCAATTGGTCAAAGTAACTGTTATATTTTAAGATACTCTACCGTAACAGGAAATGCATGAACAGAGCGACGGACAGAAAAAACATGGAGATGCCGCAGCCGATAGAAGTGATGAAGCTCAATGATTCCACATAATCTGTGATGTTTTCTTTTACATCTTGGGGAGACTGAGAGATCAGAGAAACAGAAACACAGCTTAGTTGGATTATATTTAAAACCATGTTGTTTCTTAGCAAGAATCTGGGGCCATATTCACAAAACATCTTAAGGCTAAAAGTAGCTCCTAACTTGCAGATTTAGGAGAAAATCTTAAAAATAATGGGTATGTCAGTCCTAAATTTAGGACTCCTAAATTTTTGCTCTAATATAATTTTACAAAGCATTTTATCACTAAAACCAGCTCCTAAAAATGTTATGGGTAGTCAAAAGGACTTCTAAGTCACTAAAACCAAATTACAAACAATCCTAAAATGGATGTTGCCGGCAATCCACCCAAAAACACTGTACGTTACTGAGGCAATAGGTGATAGAGCCGTGGGTGCTAAGTCTTTTCTTCATAAATGCAATAAATATTTTTATTTATAGATTTTAATCAGCGATAACAAAACATAAAGGTTCATTTATGTACAGGCAAAATGTATTGAATGATGAAGAGTAAAACGTTGCGGTCAAGTTGAATATAATGTCCTATCATCGGCCTTGAAAGGGCAGCTTGTGGACCTTTCCCGATCCCGTCCCCCCTTTCTCTCTCCCACTTTTGTTCCTGTGTACTCACTGTCCTATCATAATAAAAAGGCAAAAAATGCCAAAAATAAACCTTTGAAAATAAAAAATAAAAAATAAGAAAATAATGTCCAATTATCTGTGGCAGCTGTCAAGAGTTCACACTTTGAAATGATGGAATAGATTACACAAGTAAAATAAGAGTATTTGGTGTGCAATCCGGGGGGAGGCTCTGAGCTCGGAATTAGCCCAAACCAAAAGCACTCCCCCTTATCCTGAGAATAGGAACCAGCCGAGAGTGAGGAGTCGGAGTGGCTGAGGAATGCGGAAAACTGTGTAACTAGGTGTGTAGGCTGTGTATATTTATGCCTCCTCTTGAGCTGATCAATTTGTCACTTGAATTCTGCAATCTCTTGAGATGCAGACATGTAACCCCTCCACCATCAGCCAATCACTGTGTGCATAGTTAATAAGCGTGCTGACATCATCCATAGCAACAAGGTCAACCCCGACCTTTCTCTTAGCTGAAGACTTCTCTCTATTCCTTAGTAAAAGTTGGTCTCAGTAGCTTTGTGAATAGGTTTTAAGAAAAAAAACCCTTAGCTATAAACTTTTACTGCTATTTAGAAGAACTCTTAGTGGTGAAATAAAATGTTTTGTGAATATGGTCCCTGATCTTTATGGCCTCTGATCAATTTTTAATGCCTATTATTTATTTAATTTATTTAAGGTGTACTTACACTAGGGGCTCTGAACCGTGCCCGAGTGTGTTTGACCCTCAAAGCCCAGTTCGTTTGACAAGCGTGAGTGCTCCGTTCCGTGCCCTGGCATGGTTCGTTTACACTTGGAAGAGGTGGGACAATCACACTTGGGTTCGGTTCAAGGCAACCGTGCCTAGTGTGAGTACACCCTTAGTCATCTTTTACAAGTTTTCTAGCTAAAAGACTCTGATATTGATTTCATGGGGTCTTTAATGAAACTCTGAGAAGCTTCTCACCATCAGCACTGCAAAGAACGTCAGATGTGAACACGAGCACTTTATGGTGTTATTGTCGACTTTTTCTGTCTTACAGCCAGACGTCGTCCATGTAAGATTTCCTTTGATGAAAAGAGAGTGACGAATGAAATTAATTGTGTAAAATAACTTGATGGGAACTAATCAATACAGCCATAAGTGACTTTACCTTTTCCATCCCAAGAACTGCAGGACGCCTCACCGACCTGTAAGAACATGTTTGATTTTTATTTTGCTTTCACAGTGTCTGATTATTATAACAAAATAAGATTCACAACAAAACCTTCATTACCAGATTTTTCTGTTTAAAGACCATTTCTATATTGTTAGTAAGGTTGGAGATGTTAGCGCCCATCGTTATTCCATAAACCTCATTGTTCAAAACCAAGTAATTTTTAGTTTCATCCTAAATAAGAAATAGAGCAAATCAAATAAAAACACATGTGTATAATACAATAGATAAAAGAAACAAAAAAAAAGTTAAAAGAAAATGTCTCTTATGCTGTTATATTTTCACTAGAACACAAAAATAGAATTTTTTAACTCTTTTCAGTTTTATTTTATTTAATTTTTTTAATTTTGAGTACCTTTCCCATGTTTTTGAACCGTAGAACTCCAAGTAATGCCCTGCCATTGTTTTCCAGTCTTGATTTATTAAAGGCCTCACTGGGAATCTTTACAGACCAGGGAATGTCTGTCTTCAGGTCACTTTGACAGTCAGCAAACTGAAAAAAAGAAGAATTATCATAATAAAGGAAGAATCATACCATGTTTTAATGTTCAGACTTACGTCTATCCTTTTTGGATCTGAAGAGTAACACATGTCTTTGGTTTCTGTGTTATTGGCTTGTATGTGAAGAAGACCAATAACATCCCCCATGACAATCCGTGTGTTGCTTTTATTGTTTTTTTCCATTTGCTCCATTACAGACTCAAGATTGTCCAAAGCGTCTCTGCAAAATTGAATAATCACTCTGTATTCAGTAATAGAGATATCATTTTAAAATTCACTGGTAACCACACACTTACGATGCTATTGAGGGATTAATAAATCCACCCTTGTCTTTTAAATCATCTGCAGTTAGATTGTAAATTATCTCAGATGTTCGAAGAATGGTAGTGGATTTGTAAGTTGTCTCATTTTGTGTGAAACTGGTAGCTGGATTGTTAGTTGTCTCACTTTGTCTGAAACTGGTAGCTGGATCGTTACTTCTCTCATGTTGTGTGAAACTGGTAGCTGGATCGTTAGTTGTCTCATTTTGTGTGAAACTGGTGGCTGGATTGTTAGTTGTCTCATTTTGTGTGAAACTGGTGGCTGGATTGTTAGTTGTCTCATTTTGTGTGAAACTGGTGGCTGGAGCCTTAGTTGTCTCATTTTTTGTGAAACTGGTAGTTGGATCGTTAGTTGTCTCATTTTGTGTGAAACTAGTGGCTGGATTGTTAGTTGTCTCATTTTGTGTGAAACCGGTAGTTGGATTGTTAGTTGTCTCATTTTGAGTGAAACTAGTGGCTGGATTGTTAGTTGTCTCATTTTGTGTGAAACTGGTGGCTGGATTGTTAGTTGTCTCATTTTGTGTGAAACTGGTGGCTGGAGCCTTAGTTGTCTCATTTTTTGTGAAACTGGTAGTTGGATCGTTAGTTGTCTCATTTTGTGTGAAACTAGTGGCTGGATTGTTAGTTGTCTCATTTTGTCTGAAACTGGTGGCTGGAGCCTTAGTTGTCTCATTTTGTCTGAAACTAGTGGCTGGATTGTTAGCTGTCTCATTTTGTGTGAAACCGGTATTTTGATTGTTAATTGTCTCATTTTGTGTGAAACTGGTGGCTGGATTGTTAGTTGTCTCATTTTTTGTGAAACTGGTAGCTGGACTGTTAGTTGTCTCATTTTGTGTGAAACCGGTAGTTGGATTCTTAGTTGTTTCATTTTGTCTGAAACTGGTGGCTGGATCCTTAGTTGTCTCATTTTGTGTGAAACTGGTAGTTGGATTGTTAGTTGTCTCATTTTGTGTGAAACTGGTGGCTGGAGCCTTAGTTGTCTCATTTTGTCTGAAACTAGTGGCTGGATTGTTAGCTGTCTCATTTTGTGTGAAACCGGTATTTGGATTGTTAATTGTCTCATTTTGTGTGAAACTGGTGGCTGGATTGTTAGTTGTCTCATTTTTTGTGAAACTGGTAGCTGGACTGTTAGTTGTCTCATTTTGTGTGAAACCGGTAGTTGGATTCTTAGTTGTTTCATTTTGTCTGAAACTGGTGGCTGGATCCTTAGTTGTCTCATTTTGTGTGAAACTGGTAGTTGGATTGTTAGTTGTCTCATTTTGTGTGAAACTGGTGGCTGGATCGTTAGTTGTCTCATTTTGTGTGAAACTGGTGGCTGGATCGTTAGTTGTCTCATTTTTTGTGAAACTGGTAGCTGGATTGTTAGTTGTCTCATTTTGTGTGAAACTGGTGGCTGGATCGTTAGTTGTCTCATTTTGTGTGAAACTGGTGCGTCGATTGTTAGTTATCTCATTTTGTGTGAAACTGGTAGCTGGATTGTTAGTTGTCTCATTTTGTGTGAAACTGGTGCCTCGATTGTTAGTTATCTTATTTTGTGTGAAACTGGTAGCTGGATTGTTAGTTGTCTCATTTTGTGTGAAACTGGTGGCTGGATCGTTAGTTGTCTCATTTTGTGTGAAACTGGTGCGTCGATTGTTAGTTATCTCATTTTGTGTGAAACTGGTAGCTGGATTGTTAGCTGTCTCATTTTGTGTGAAACTAGTGCCTCGATTGTTAGTTATCTTATTTTGTGTGAAACTGGTAGCTGGATTGTTAGTTGTCTCATTTTGTGTGAAACTGGTGGCTGGATCGTTAGTTGTCTCATTTTGTGTGAAACTGGTGCGTCGATTGTTAGTTATCTCATTTTGTGTGAAACTGGTAGCTGGATTGTTAGTTGTCTCATTTTGTGTGAAACTGGTTGCTGGATCGTTAGTTGTCTCATTTTGTGTGAAACCGGTAGTTGGATTGTTAATTGTCTCATTTTGTGTGAAACTGGTGTCTGGATCCTTAGTTGTCTCATTTTGGGTGAAACTGGTAGCTGGATTGTTAGTTGTCTCATTTTGTGTGAAACCGGTATTTGGATTGTTAGTTGTCTCATTTTGTGTGAAACTGGTGGCTGGATTGTTTGTTGTCTCATTTTGTGTGAAACTGGTGGCTGGAGCCTTAGTTGTCTTATTTTGTGTGAAACCGGTAGTTGGATTGTTAGTTGTCTCATTTTGTGTGAAACTGGTGGCTGGATTGTTTGTTGTCTCATTTTGTGTGAAACTGGTGTCTGGATCCTTAGTTGTCTCATTTTGTGTGAAACTGATAATTGGATTGTTAGTTGTCTCATTTTGAGTGAAACTAGTGGCTGGATTGTTAGTTGTCTCATTTTGTGTGAAACTGGTGGCTGGAGCCTTAGTTGTCTCATTTTGTCTGAAACTAGTGGCTGGATTGTTAGTTGTCTCATTTTGTGTTAAACCGGTATTTGGATTGTTAATTGTCTCATTTTGTGTGAAACTGGTGGCTGGATTGTTAGTTGTCTCATTTTTTGTGAAACTGGTAGCTGGACTGTTAGTTGTTTCATTTTGTCTGAAACTGGTGGCTGGATCCTTAGTTGTCTCATTTTGTGTGAAACTGGTGGCTGGATCCTTAGTTGTCTCATTTTGTGTGAAACCGGTAGTTGGATTGTTAGTTGTCTCATTTTGTGTGAAACTGGTAGCTGGATTGTTAGTTGTCTCATTTTGTGTGAAACTGGTGGCTGGATTGTTAGTTGTCTCATTTTGTGTGAAACTAGTGGATGGAATGTTAGTTGTCTCATTTTGTGTGAAACCGGTATTTGGATTGTTAATTGTCTCATTTTGTGTGAAACTGGTGGCTGGAGCCTTAGTTGTCTCATTTTGTGTGAAACCGGTAGTTGGATTGTTAGTTGTCTCATTTTGTGTGAAACTAGTGGATGGAATGTTAGTTGTCTCATTTTGTGTGAAACCGGTATTTGGATTGTTAATTGTCTCATTTTGTGTGAAACTGGTGGCTGGAGCCTTAGTTGTCTCATTTTGTGTGAAACCGGTAGTTCGATTGTTAGTTGTCTCATTTTGTGTGAAACTAGTGGATGGAATGTTAGTTGTCTCATTTTGTGTGAAACCGGTATTTGGATTGTTAATTGTCTCATTTTGTGTGAAACTGGTGGCTGGAGCCTTAGTTGTCTCATTTTGTGTGAAACCGGTAGTTCGATTGTTAGTTGTCTCATTTTGTGTGAAACCGGTAGTTCGATTGTTAGTTGTCTCATTTTGTGTGAAACTGGTGTCTGGATCCTTAGTTGTCTCATTTTGGGTGAAACCGACAGTTGGATTGTTAGTTGTTTCATTTTGTGTGAAACTGGTGGCTGGATCCTTAGTTGTCTCATTTTGTGTGAAACCGGTAGTTGGATTGTTAGTTGTCTCATTTTGTGTGAAACTGGTGGCTGGATCCTTAGTTGTTTCATTTTTTCTGAAACTGGTGGCTGGATCCTTAGTTGTCTCATTTTGTGTGAAACTGCTGGCTGGATCCTTAGTTGTCTCATTTTGTGTGAAACTGTTAGCTGAATTATTAGTTGTCTCATTTTGTGTGAAACTGGTGGCTGGATTGTTAGTTGTCTCATTTTGTGTGAAACCGGTAGTTGGATTGTTAGTTGTCTCATTTTGTGTGAAACTGCTGGCTGGATCCTTAGTTGTCTCATTTTGTGTGAAACCGGTAGTTGGATTGTTAGTTGTCTCATTTTGTGTGAAACTGCTGGCTGGATCCTTAGTTGTCTCATTTTGTGTGAAACTGTTAGCTGAATCGTTAGTTGTCTCATTTTGTGTGAAACTGGTGGCTGGATTGTTAGTTGTCTCATTTTGTGTGAAACCGGTAGTTGGATTGTTAATTGTCTCATTTTGTGTGAAACTGGTGGCTGAATTGTTAGTTGTCTCATTTTGTGTGAAACCCGTAGCTGGATCCTTAGTTGTCTCATTTTGTGTGAAACTGCTGGCTGGATCCTTAGTTGTCTCATTTTGTGTGAAACTGGTGGCTGAATTGTTAGTTGTCTCATTTTGTGTGAAACCGGTAGTTGGATCCTTAGTTGTCTCATTTTGTGTGAAACTGGTGGCTGGATCCTTAGTTGTCTCATTTTGGGTGAAACCGGTAGTTGGATTGTTAGTTGTCTCATTTTGTGTGAAACCGGTAGTTGGATTGTTAGTTGTCTCATTTTGTGTGAAACTGCTGGCTGGATCCTTAGTTGTCTCATTTTGTGTGAAACTGTTAGCTGGATCGTTAGTTGTCTCATTTTGTGTGAAACTGGTGGCTGGATCCTTAGTTGTCTCATTTTGGGTGAAACCGGTAGTTGGATCGTTAGTTGTCTCATTTTGTGTGAAACTGGTGGCTGGATCCTTAGTTGTCTCATTTTGTGTGAAACTGTTAGCTGGATCGTTAGTTGTCTCATTTTGTGTGAAACTGGTGGCTGGATCCTTAGTTGTCTCATTGTGGGTGAAACCGGTAGTTGGATTGTTAGTTGTCTCATTTTGTGTGAATCTGGTGACTGGATCCTTAGTTGTCTCATTTTGTGTGAAACCGGTAGTTGGATTGTTAGTTGTCTCGTTTTGTGTGAAACTGGTGGCTGGATTGTTAGTTGTCTCCTTTTGTGTGAAACCGGTAGTTGTATTGTTAGTTGTCTCATTTTGTGTAAAACCGGTAGTTGGATTATTAGTTGTCTCAATTTCTGTGAAACTGGTGGCTGGATCCTTAGTTGTCTCATTTTGGGTGAAACCGGTAGTTGGATTGTTAGTTGTCTCATTTTGTGTGAAACTGGTGGCTGGATTGTTAGTCGTCTCATTTTGTGTGAAACTGGTGGCTGGATCCTTAGTTGTCTCATTTTGTGTGAAACCAGTAGTTGTCTCATTTTGTCTGAAACTGGTAGCTGGATCCTTAGTTGTCTCAATTTGTGTGAAACTGGTGGCTGGATCGTTAGTTGTCTCATTTTGTGTGAAACTGGTAGTTGCATTGTTAGTTGTCTCATTTTGTGTGAAACCGGTTTCTGGATTGTTAGTTGTCTCATTTTGTCTGAAACTGGTGGCTGGATCTTTAGTTGTCTCATTTTGTGTGAAACCGGTAGCTGGATCCTTAGTTGTCTCATTTTGTGTGAAACTGCTGGCTGGATCCTTAGTTGTCTCATTTTGGGTGAAACCGGTAGTTGGATTGTTAGTTGTCTCATTTTGTGTGAAACCAATGGCTGGATCCTTAGTTGTCTCATTTTGGGTGAAACTGCTGGCTGGATCCTTAGTTGTCTCATTTTGGGTGAAACCGGTAGTTGGATTGTTAGTTGTCTCATTTTGTGTGAAACCAATGGCTGGATCCTTAGTTGTCTCATTTTGGGTGAAACCGGTAGTTGGATTGTTAGTTGTCTCAATTTGTGTGAAACTGGTAGATGAATTGTTAGTTGTCTCATTTTGTGTGAAACCCGTAGCTGGATCCTTTGTTGTCTCATTTTGTGTGAAACTGCTGGCTGGATCCTTAGTTGTCTCATTTTGGGTGAAACCGGTAGTTGGATTGTTAGTTGTCTCATTTTGTGTGAAACCAATGGCTGGATCCTTAGTTGTCTCATTTTGGGTGAAACCGGTAGTTGGATTGTTAGTTGTCTCATTTTGTGTGAAACTGGTGGCTGGATCCTTAGTTGTCTCATTTTGTGTGAAACTGGTAGTTGAATTGTTAGTTGTCTCATTTTGTCTGAAACTGGTAGCTGGATCCTTAGTTGTCTCAATTTGTGTGAAACTGGTGGCTGGATCGTTAGTTGTCTCATTTTGTGTGAAACTGGTAGTTGCATTGTTAGTTGTCTCTTTTTGTGTGAAACCGGTTTCTGGATTGTTAGTTGTCTCATTTTGTCTGAAACTGGTGGCTGGATCTTTAGTTGTCTCATTTTGTGTGAAACCGGTAGCTGGATCCTTAGTTGTCTCATTTTGTGTGAAACTGCTGGCTGGATCCTTAGTTGTCTCATTTTGGGTGAAACCGGTAGTTGGATTGTTAGTTGTCTCATTTTGTGTGAAACCTGGCTGGATCCTTAGTTGTCTCATTTTGGTGAAACTGCTGGCTGGATCCTTAGTTGTCTCATTTTGGGTGAAACCGGTAGTTGGATTGTTAGTTGTCTCATTTTGTGTGAAACCAATGGCTGGATCCTTAGTTGTCTCATTTTGGGTGAAACCGGTAGTTGGATTGTTAGTTGTCTCATTTGTGTGAAACTGGTAGATGATTGTTAGTTGTCTCATTTTGTGTGAAACCCGTAGCTGGATCCTTAGTTGTCTCATTTTGTGTGAAACTGCTGGCTGGATCCTTAGTTGTCTCATTTTGGGTGAAACCGGTAGTTGGATTGTTAGTTGTCTCATTTTGTGTGAAACCAATGGCTGGATCCTTAGTTGTCTCATTTTGGGTGAAACCGGTAGTTGGATTGTTAGTTGTCTCATTTTGTGTGAAACTGGTGGCTGGATCCTTAGTTGTCTCATTTTGTGTGAAACTGGTAGTTGAATTGTTAGTTGTCTCATTTTGTGTGAAACTGCTGGCTGGATCCTTAGTTGTCTCATTTTGTGTGAAACCAATGGCTGGATCCTTAGTTGTCTCATTTTGGGTGAAACCGGTAGTTGGATTGTTAGTTGTCTCATTTTGTGTGAAACTGGTGGCTGGATCCTTAGTTGTCTCATTTTGTGTGAAACTGGTAGTTGAATTGTTAGTTGTCTCATTTTGTCTGAAACTGGTAGCTGGATCCTTAGTTGTCTCAATTTGTGTGAAACTGGTGGCTGGATCGTTAGTTGTCTCATTTTGTGTGAAACTGGTAGTTGCATTGTTAGTTGTCTCATTTTGTGTGAAACCGGTTTCTGGATTGTTAGTTGTCTCATTTTGTCTGAAACTGGTGGCTGGATCTTTAGTTGTCTCATTTTGTGTGAAACCGGTAGCTGGATCCTTAGTTGTCTCATTTTGTGTGAAACTGCTGGCTGGATCCTTAGTTGTCTCATTTTGGGTGAAACCGGTAGTTGGATTGTTAGTTGTCTCATTTTGTGTGAAACCAATGGCTGGATCCTTAGTTGTCTCATTTTGGGTGAAACTGCTGGCTGGATCCTTAGTTGTCTCATTTTGGGTGAAACCGGTAGTTGGATTGTTAGTTGTCTCATTTTGTGTGAAACCAATGGCTGGATCCTTAGTTGTGTCATTTTGGGTGAAACCGGTAGTTGGATTGTTAGTTGTCTCAATTTGTGTGAAACTGGTAGATGAATTGTTAGTTGTCTCATTTTGTGTGAAACCCGTAGCTGGATCCTTAGTTGTCTCATTTTGTGTGAAACTGCTGGCTGGATCCTTAGTTGTCTCATTTTGGGTGAAACCGGTAGTTGGATTGTTAGTTGTCTCATTTTGTGTGAAACCAATGGCTGGATCCTTAGTTGTCTCATTTTGGGTGAAACCGGTAGTTGGATTGTTAGTTGTCTCATTTTGTGTGAAACTGGTGGCTGGATCCTTAGTTGTCTCATTTTGTGTGAAACTGGTAGTTGAATTGTTAGTTGTCTCATTTTGTGTGAAACTGCTGGCTGGATCCTTAGTTGTCTCATTTTGTGTGAAACTGTTAGCTGGATCGTTAGTTGTCTCATTTTGTGTGAAACTGGTGGCTGGATCCTTAGTTGTCTCATTGTGGGTGAAACCGGTAGTTGGATTGTTAGTTGTCTCATTTTGTGTGAAACTGGTGACTGGATCCTTAGTTGTCTCATTTTGGGTGAAACCGGTAGTTGGATTGTTAGTTGTCTCCTTTTGTGTGAAACTGGTGGCTGGATTGTTAGTTGTCTCCTTTTGTGTGAAACCGGTAGTTGTATTGTTAGTTGTCTCATTTTGTGTAAAACCGGTAGTTGGATTATTAGTTGTCTCAATTTCTGTGAAACTGGTGGCTGGATCCTTAGTTGTCTCATTTTGGGTGAAACCGGTAGTTGGATTGTTAGTTGTCTCATTTTGTGTGAAACTGGTGGCTGGATTGTTAGTTGTCTCATTTTGTGTGAAACTGGTGGCTGGATCCTTAGTTGTCTCATTTTGTGTGAAACCAGTAGTTGTCTCATTTTGTCTGAAACTGGTGGCTGGATCCTTAGTTGTCTCAATTTGTGTGAAACGGGTATTTGGATTGTTAGTTGTCTCAATTTTTGTGAAACTTGTGGCTGGATTGTTATTTGTCTCATTTTGTGTGATACCGGTAGTTGGATTGTTAGTTGTCTCATTTTGTCTGAAACTGGTGGCTGGATCGTTAGTTGTCTCATTTTGTGTGAAACTGGTAGTTGGATTGTTAGTTGTCTCATTTTGTGTGAAACCGGTACCTGGATTGTTAGTTGTCTCATTTTGTCTGAAACTGGTGGCTGGATCTTTAGTTGTCTCATTTTGTGTGAAACCGGTAGCTGGATCCTTAGTTGTCTCATTTTGTGTGAAACCGGTATTTGGATTGTTAGTTGTCTCAATTTGTGTGAAACTGGTAGATGAATTGTTAGTTGTCTCATTTTGTGTGAAACCCGTAGCTGGATCCTTAGTTGTCTCATTTTGTGTGAAACTGCTGGCTGGATCCTTAGTTGTCTCATTTTGGGTGAAACCGGTAGTTGGATTATTAGTTGTCTCATTTTGTGTGAAACTGGTGGCTGGATCCTTAGTTGTCTCATTTTGGGTGAAACCGGTAGTTGGATTGTTAGTTGTCTCATTTTGTGTGAAACTGGTGGCTGGATCCTTAGTTGTCTCATTTTGTGTGAAACCGGTAGTTGGATTGTTAGTTGTCTCATTTTGTGTGAAACTGGTGGCTGGATCCTTAGTTGTCTCATTTTGGGTGAAACCGGTAGTTGGATTATTAGTTGTCTCATTTTGGGTGAAACCGGTAGTTGGATTGTTAGTTGTCTCATTTTGTGTGAAACCGTTAGCTGGATCGTTAGTTGTCTCATTTTGTGTGAAACTGGTGGCTGGATCCTTAGTTGTCTCATTTTGTGTGAAACCGGTAGTTGGATTGTTAGTTGTCTCGTTTTGTGTGAAACTGGTGGCTGGATTGTTAGTTGTCTCATTTTGTGTGAAACTGGATTGTTAGTTGTCTCATTTTTTGTGAAACTTGTTGCTGGATTGTTAGTTGTCTCATTTTTTGTGAAACTGGTAGCTGGATTGTTAGTTGTCTCGTTTTGTGTGAAACTGGTAGCTGGATTGTTAGTTGTCTCATTTTGTGTGAAACTGGTGGCTGGATTGTTAGTTGTCTCATTTTTTGTGAAACTGGTAGCTGGATTGTTAGTTGTCTCATTTTGTGTGAAACTGGTGGCTGAATCCTTAGTTATCTCATTTTGTGTGAAACTGGTAGATGAATTGTTAGTTGTCTCATTTTGTGTGAAACCCGTAGTTGGATTGTTAGTTGTCTCATTTTGTCTGAAACTGGTGGCTTTATTGTTAGTGGTGGTCTGTGACAGTGGTGTGACAGTAGTTGATCTTTCATCAACACAAATGACACACATCCATTTACTCCCATTAAAAAGCAGACTGCAGTTGACACACATCTGTTCACTCCCATTAATTTGCTGAATGTATTTGCTTCCTTCATTCTCTTTAACAAAGATAAATAAGAGATGGATTTTAGTTATATATGTGTGTAATTGAGTTTCAAAGATTAAAGTGATCTAAGAAATTGTGTTATTTATAAACCAATAAATGTATTGTAATTTCAGCATGCATTCAGGGCTCTAGACTAACTTTATGCACTGATGCGCCTAACTTTTTTTCTTAGGTGCACCCAAAGTTTTGACCACATCGCATCTAACTCTGCAGTTTTACAAGTTTCACTTTTTTTTTTTAAATCGCTGTCCATATAGGCAATATTGACTTGTACCTGATTAACTAATAATCTGGTCAACATAAAGTTCTTTATTTGAAGCACAATTCTACAAGAAAGATAACTTAATGAAAAAGTGTTGGTGCTTAATGTGCTTCACTGAGCTGAAATTTAAACTTAAAACATCTCAAGATAAATGAAATAAAAAGAAAATCTAAATTAAGTGTTTTAAGGGCTTCAAACTGAACATCTCATGGCTCAATGTCTTATGGACTATCCTCCATTGCAGTCACATGCCCCTCGGATGGCCAACTCCTGTAGTTTGGCCTTCTTGATCTTTGGCATTGGCTAAACCAGCTGGCCACACTCTCTCTAGCATCAAAATCTTCCAGACATGGCCCCTCTACACTGATTCTAATCAGATCTTCCACTGTGTCTGAATGAAGGGATACTCTATTGTCATCACACTAAGTATTCATAATATTCATCACTATTCAGTAGTGATTAACATTTGGACAGTTAACACGGTCATAGTTCTGTTCAATATACAAAGTAACTTTTGTTTTAACATTGTTTGTGGTTAAAAGAGATGAAAATGGAATGGGGAAATAGTGAATTAATTAATTGTTTCATTGTTTTATTTTGTAACATATGTAATGTTTATAATAGAGCCGTTAGTCTGAGATCGATTCTTTATTATAGTAATGTTTGTCGCAGATCCATTAATCTGAGATCAATTGCTCATGTCTTGCTTTCTCAGATGGTATCGTGAGAGTTTCTCCATACAGGCGAATGTTCTCAGGTGAGATCGCGAGGGCTGTTTTTTAGTCGCACCATTAAGAAATTAGGTCACATATGCGACCAAATTGGTCACACTCTAGAGCCCTGATGCATGTTTATCTTATTTCGCATATGCATTATTAACATTATTAACACTATAATAAAGATAACATCTAAGAACATGCTGGTGCAAAATCATTGTGAGCAAGAGCTGGAGAACATGTAGAATGAAAATGGACTAACTTGATTACATTTTTACTATTTAAATTTTTACTTAGAAATATGATTATTTATATGTTGAATGATATTTTTCTTGATTTTGAAATCAAAGTTTGGTGGGTGTGAAACAGGAAACTGAAACAACTGATGAATTTTATGACTGACTTACCGCTGCATGTATCATCATATACAGCATTCCTACATATCTCTTCAGAGGTGACAGTAGGGATTTTCAGACAACCTCAAGAGGACATAACACACAATTCAACATAATTATCAAAGCATACAGCATCTGCCTTATTTTTAAAGTAAGATCTGTGTGACTGTTTGTAACCTGAATATGTGTAATGAGATAAATATTACAAATAAATAATAGTTATTTAAGTTCAATCCTACATTGTTCTGAGGGCAGTTGGCAACACTCTGGAGTTCCTAATGATGTACCTGTTGAAATAATAAAAAGGAATGTTACAAGGACATCAGTGATTAATGCTAGAGGCTTGAAATAAATAAATGGTGGATAGTCTGTCAGTAGTTGCAATTTGACAAAGAGAAGCTACTGACTAAAGTCTTTCTTGGATTTGTCATTATTCAAGCTCAAGCCTTGTGAGTATGTTGATCGTGTCTTTAGAGCCTCTTCATTATCAGCTATACAGGTGAAAATGAGAGAGATGCCAAATGAAATCCATAGTCTCAAGCTGACTTTGGCATATTGGCAGGGACGTAGCCAGAACGTTTGTTCAGTGGTGGCCAGGTAAGACCCAGTGATTTCATTGGGGTGGCCAAAAAAAAAAAAAAATCACTACTGACTGTCGTTTACACGACAATGATATGCTTAAAATGGAGAAGTTTTTCCTTTGAGTTTTCCATGCTGGCAGGCCATTAGATAGTAATGAAACACTATTGACTGAACATGTAATATGCATGTGCATGACGTCATCATTTTCACAGATTCATGTTTTTGTTGTTTACACGGAGGCCGTTTTCAAAACCTTGCACTTTGAAACCCATTTCCAAAAGTTTGTTTTCAAGCACCCAAACGCCATTGTCATATAAATGAACGTCCAAAACGCATAAAAAGTTTTACGTTTTTTAGTTGAAAACGTGTTGTGTAAACAGCCTCTGTGACATGCTGTACCAAAAGCAATTTCTACAGAATTTATAGATCACAATCACAAATAATTTAAAGTAGGGATGCACCGATACCGATACTAGTATCTGTATCGGGCCCGATACCAAGCTCATGTATTTGTACTCGTACTCGTAAAAATACCCCCGATACCAAAGACCGATACCTCACGTGACTTAACTGACAGAATCGTCCATGCACAGAGACACCGGCAGCAGCAGCAGAAACAATGTCAGCCTCGGGTGTGGGAAATACTTCACAATTAATGATGACAACACACACATTGCGAACTGCATGCCTTCAATCATTCGTTATCAATTAGTGAAGGCGGAATACGCAGAATCGCGCTGATCGGTTCTCCTCGCACCTGAATGGCCAAATACACACATAGTTGTAAAAATGTCCATCGTGTGGAGTATCTCACATAAATACAGTCGGTTATGGCTTAAGTGGACGTAAACATTTGGGTGAAAACAGGATATGTGTCAGTATCCATGGATTCGGTCTTAAAGGGACCGTAGCCTGTATTTGTCATTAATGTTAATTAAATAAATATGTTAAATAAATGTATACATGGTAAATAGACCTACTGTCTCTGAAAAACTAGTTTATTTAATTTGTATCTTTATAGAATTTGTTGTATTGTTTGTAATTTGTTTGTAAATTTATTTTTATATAACAACAGTTTTATATATTGGTAATTATGCCCTTTGAAGGTTATTGGACACAGTGAAATTTTTGTTCTTTAAGTTTGTGACAAGCACATAAAAATTATTACTTTTTTCATTAGAGTAATAATAAAGAAGCTGTCCTACATTCATTAGTTCACTCACTGTGTTGTGCTTGGAAAACTGCAACATCACCAAAAAAAAAAAAAAAGAGAGAGAGAGAGAGAGAGAGCGAAATTAATAAATGTATAGGTATCGGTGTCGGCGAGTACTAGAAAAAAAGTAACGGTACTCGTACTCTGTCCTTAAAAAATGGTATCGGCGCATCCCTAATATAAAGTCATCAATTTATTTCCAGTGCCATACAAAAGATGGAAAAAATGTATGCTGATAATTTCAGAAAAAAAGACAAAAAAACTTAGTCAGCAAAATCTCATGGGATTCTCATTAAACAAAATGAACAAGTCTTTCACATATGAACAAAGTTTAGACAGTCTTCCCTTGTTTTGTCTATATTATTCTCAAACTTTTTATGCTTATTCCTTTGTTTGGCTAATCAATCCTTTGCCCGAGGAAAACAGCTGTCAAGTAACATTACAAAAAAGAGAAAAGTTACGAATTGAAACAACATACAGAGTAGAGTGTAAAAAAGAAACTATTGCCATTTTCTGTGTCCAAATTCTAAATTAATTATTAAATAAACTAAATTAATAAATTAATTAAACTACTATGTAAACCCAATGACTCCTTGTAAAGAAAAATCTATAAATCTATAATCTTTGTCTATAAATCTTTCGACACTGACAGGTGAAAATGCACTTTATTTACAAAGAAAAAGAAAGAACCTTGAGTCTTTGCAAGATTAAATGTGGAGACAAAGTGGATTGCGAAAGTGCAAGTGACAAATCATTGCATTTCTAATCAATATAAATTTACTAAGGGACTTAACATTTTACTTGTCTCCAGATTACAGTAAATCCTGTGGTTCTTGTGATTTCTGGCAAAGATATCCACTCAAAATTGAGTGATTTTGCTCTTCTATGCTCAAAATGCAACATCAGAATATTACGCAAACATCCAATAATTAAATGTTAAATAACACAAATATACTTTCCCTGATTTCACAGACAAGGCTTAACCCTAGTCCCAGACTAAAATTTTACTCCCTGTCATTGTTTTGTCTCAAGATGTACACCAGTAATGTTTTATTTTTTTATTTTTTTGCTAAAGCACATTTATAAAAGCTATTGAAATGCCCTAACTGAACTAAGGCCTAATCCTGGCTTAGTCTGTGAAACCGGGCCTTTATGTATTTAATCTCATTTTACTGACCACTGTCTTTGCTGCTGACATTCAGTGATATAATTCAGCCATACCAATAAGCAAAAATGACTTTAGATAAGCATTCATATTTTGTTTCTAATGCTGAAGTGTTATCCCTTTCTTCTGCTGCATTTGTTTGAAAGGTTTGTTCTACTGTACATACATCAATTTGCATTGTTTCAGCCTGAGGCTTATTTATTTCACTTTTGGTTTGAAAAGGGCCTTTACATCTGCCAAAGATATAACTTTTGTTGTTGTTATTACAAAACAAAAAAAGCAAGCCCAGCCCAAGTGAGATAAAATAAAACAAAAGTAACATAATGTAAATGTAACTAAGTAACAATTAGTTACTTTTTAAGGCAGTAGCACAATATTGATACACATTACTTTTAAAAGGTACTTTCCCCAACACTGTAGTTATGTAACTATAGCAGCTAATGTCTCACTCGCACATTCAAAGAAAATAGCTTATTTCTGTGATTCTGAACAGTTGTGGGGCACCATTGACTTCCATAGTATATTTTTTGGTCAGTGGTGCCCCACAACTGTTTGGTTACCCATATTCTTCAAAATATCTTATATTGTGTTCAGCAAAAGAAAGAAATTCATACAGGTTTGGAACAGCTTGAGGGAGAGTAAATGATAGAATTTTCCTTTAAGTGTTTTAGGATCTGTTTTAGTTTTTCATTGCCAAAAGTGATGACAGCAGTGATCAATTATAGTGGCAACATACTTATCTGGCGTAAAGCACAACAGATGATCATCAGCCACAGCAAATTCTGCTTTTGTCGAGACATAATTCCCAAAGACAGCCTGATAGAGTCGAATTTTCTTTTCAACAGATATTTGTAGTAAATTTTAAAAGCATTTTCTTATTACAATCTTGACTTGAAAGTCCACAGTCCAAGAGGAGAGAGAGATTCATCCGTTCACATATGAAGCCATATGATTATGACCTGCAACTCAGAGACACTGGAACAGTGACATCAATAGATTTGCATACATGAAAATCATGTTATTTTGTGAATTTCAGTGTTCTTTTACTGTCAGGTCCAGTTATCAAGTCACATTTGTTCACAGAGAACTACATAAATATAGCTAATAAATCATTATATTAATAAAAATGCCAATGAAAGCACAGCCTTGTCTTTATTAGACAATATTTAGATTATTTTGCAATAGAGAGATTCATATTTCCATACAGAAAAAAAAGGCCAGGGGTTGCCACTTTTCATAGAAACAATAAAATACAATTTTTCTTCACATTAAATGGCACTCGTGGCAATATCTTGACATTCACATGTTTATAAGTTTGACAAAAGCCACTGAAAGTCCATCATGATTAAATTTTTTTTTTTTTTGCACATTTTATTAGATTTATTACAATCACATGAGAGGCTCTCAGAGATATAACACATTAAAGTCATTATCTGATTTTGACACCATGTTTTCGTTCTTGCATTTTCAGTAACCAAATATATTCCACATGCGTGATCAAGGAAATATCTGAACCCACAGCCGTCAATAGTTTTATCCTGAAGATGCAAATTTGTTTTTTAAAGAGGTTCAGTAGATGCCTATTCAGTTTGTGTCTCTGAAATGCTGAAACATACAGGACAGCAGGATGATTATAACACTCAATAAATCTAACATCACTAATATTCAGCACAATTCAATCCTCCCACAAGAACATACATAACAATAACCTCTAACAATACCATGTACATACATCACTTTAGTGAAAATTTGATTTACAGTTTCCCTTTAAACAACGACTGTTCAAATCAGTCTCAGAAAGTCAAAGGAACCATTCTGTCTTTATTATGCTTAGATAATAAATATTTTCCACAGCATTAGGTTTTTTTTTTTTTAATTGCTTACTAAGAGTGGCACTCAGTGAAACCATTCACTGCTTTACACAGTTCGCAATATTAAAACAAGCACTTTTTCCAAAACTCTACTCACAGTTCTCTACATTAGACACATCACTCAGATCTAACAGCTCTTGTGATTCATTTGGGAAACTGCCATTTAAATGTCAGTCATTTCCTGACTACCTACACCCAACAGTCATGTGTGAAACACTGATACCTTATTTGTTCAATCAAAACTTATGTTTCAAAAAAAGAAATAAATTACCCCCCACCACCACCACGCATTTCTGTTTAAAGTGTAAATGTACCTAATTTGAAATGAATCTGAAATTTCTACAGTGCTTTATACTATACAGATTGTATAAAGCCAATATTGTCATTATTCAGCTCAAGTCAGTTCAGTGAATGAAGTGTTTGCTTTTGCCAGAGAAGTGTGATGTTTTGCATGTGTTTTGTGTGTAGAGTTTAGAGAAAAAGAGTCAGAAATTTCAGAAATTATGTGTAAGTCGTTTTAACAAGCTGTAAAACTGGACTGAGTGATGGCTGTGGTGAAGCTGGAGCTTTCTGGATCATCAGAGAAACTTCCCGCTACATCATTGTGAATGTGGTAGTAATACAGAAAGAGGAAAAACCCTGGAAAAACCAAACAAACAAATGTAAGAGGAACATATTTAATGTACTTCACATACATCCAAGATATCATTAAAGTCATTTGTATAATTTTTTAAAATGTGACTAAAAATAATCTTTAGGCCAAATGCTTTTGGTAAAATAAAAGGGTTAGTTCACCCAAAAATAATGTCATTTATTACTCACCGTCATGTCATTCCACACCCGTAAGACATCACTAGATATTGTTGAAAAGTCGTTTTTTTTTTGGTGCACAAGAAATATTCGTGTCGCTTTATAATATTAAGATCGAACCACTGTACTCACATGAACTGTTTCAAATATGCTTATAGTACCTTTATGGATCTTGAGATTTTGAATGGCTTTGCTCTCTATGGAGGCCTCACTGAGCCATCAGATTTTATCAACAATATCTTCATTTGAGTTCTGAAGATGAATGAAGGTCTTACGGGTGTGGAACGACATGACGGTGAGTAATTAATGACATTATTTTCATTTTTGGGTGAACTAACCCTTTAATTATTACAATAACTGCCATTATAACCCCTTATAATAATAAAATAAAATGGATACATTAATAAATGAATGGAAGAATAAATATATTAATATATATTTTTTGAAAAAAATGTAAAATTATTTCAAAATTGTGATTTTTTTTAAAATTTATTATATATATAAAATAAACAATTTTGAATTTAAAAAATCACTCCAAAAATTTGCTAAAATCTGTAGGAAAAACATAACCAAATGTTTGCATCGCACACAATCATCCATGTAGGACCCGTGTGATTGTTTCTCACCCTGAAACGAGTTCAGCACGGTGAAGATGTAATATGAGGGAATGAGCATCACTCCATAACTGAAGAACGCCACAGCCCACGTCAGGCCGAAGAGCAGGAACAAACTCAACACCATCATGAGCTGCTTTCTGAACGTCTTTCTCTTGCCATCAGGCGCTTTTATGTGTCGGGCTTGGACAATCTTAGTGACGATCATGATGAAGACCCCTGTCGTGAAGAAGAAGACTAAAGCGTAGTAGCCAATGTTCACTATGTAGTGAATTAAAGGATCTGTAATCCAGCACCTATAATTAGAAGAAAACAGACAATGTTGACATGATGACACTTTAAAGCTTCATTAAAGAGGACCTACAGAGTCTTGATGTTGTTTTTGTGCTCTACTAGAATAGGTTTTCCTGCTTGAATGTTGATTATTTTCCTCATATTCTCCATTGTTGCAGCTCCTCTCTTCCCAGTCTGTCAGTAACGCTCTGTTTAGTTCCTGTCTCTATGAAGCCCCTCCTTCTGAAAAGCTCAATGTGCTCTGATTGGTCAGCTGGAGAAGTGTGTTACACACTTGTCAACACACTACTAACTAACTCAACCAGGCCCCACCCCTTTATTCTGCATATGAATTATTTAAATGAGGAATATTGTGAAGAAAACTCAAAACTATGATGGAGTTCAGAAACACTGACACTGATATAGAGAAGATCTCTGGCTAGAAGGACTTTGGAACTTTGCAGAGCTTTTTCATGGATTACACACTAGTTGAACATGGAAAAAAAGAACAGGTCCTCTTTAATTCATGCATTTGTGACATCAGAGCAACTTACATTTGTGTGTTTTTTCCAGACGTTGAGTTTATAATCACTGTTTTATATCCTCCTACAGAAACAACAGCTATGACTATAGGAGTCGGAAACGCTGAAAACACACGAGACCAGGGTTATTGTAGTTTACTTAAACCAAAACCATAAAAATTGTTACTGTAATAAATATTAACTGAACAAAACATATAAAAAAAATACTTAATTTGTTACCAAGGCAACAAATAACTAAAACTAAAGTAAAAATTAATAATAAAAAAAACTATATAGACATTCTTTTTAAAAATCCAAAAAATGGAAAAAAATTACAACACCAATATATAAATATTTAAAACAGATACAATACTTTAAACTTCAACTACAATTAAAATGAAAACTGAACATATGAAATTACATTAAAACTGATTCAAAATATGAATAAAAACTAGAATAAAATGTTAAGTAACACTGACGGAAATAAATTGATTTTAAGTTTTCAGATGCTCTTAACAGCTCAAGAAAAGGACAAAAACACCACAAAAGTTGATTTTTTTTTTCCCTCTCAGGTGATCTCGAGTTTACAGTCTGACATGCTGGTCTTTGCTGTTCTTAAAGTATCACTATAAAAGGTGTTTTGTTCATATAACTCACTCCAGCCGAACACGGTGATCTTCCTCATGTAGTTTGTGATGGTGACGTTCTGTCTGATGAGCCATAAGTACATATGAAGAGCTTGAATGAAGAACCAGGTGAATGTAGTCAGCATGGAGTAATGCATGAGTAGCGCTATGAAGACACACGCAGACTTGACTTCTGTGTTGGCGACGCTCTCGTTTGACAAAAAGGATAAATTCAGGAGAAACAAAGCCACAAACATGTTGATCAAGATCTTCGTGGCCTGATTTGATTTGGCTTTCCTGTTCAAATATAAAAACAACCTGTATTTAGCAGACGCTTTTATCCAAAAGATGAACAAAAGCAATTGGTCAAAGTTCAAAGAACTTTGAACTTTTAAATCATTTAACTACTAACAGCACAAACTAGATTTTAAACTTTAAGATACTCTACCGTAACAGGAAATGCATGAACAGAGCAACGGACAGAAAAAACATGGAGATGCCGCAGCCAATAGAAGTGATGAAGCTCAATGAATCCACATAATCTGTGATGTTTGCGTTTACATCTGGAGGAGACTGAGAGATCAGAGAAACACAACAGAAACAACCCTTTTAAAACTGATTCTTGTTTATTAGCAAGAATCAGATCTTTCAGTTTTAAATGCATTTTATTTGTATGACTTTAGTCATCTTTTACAAGTTCACTAGCTAAAAGACTCTGATATTGATTTCATGGGGTCTTTAAATGAAGCTCTGAGAAGCTTCTCACCATCAGCACTGCAAAGAACGTCAGATGTGAACACGAGCACTTTATGGTGTTGTTGATTTTTACTGTCTCACAGCCGGACGTTGTCCATGTAAGATTTCCTTTGATGAAAAGAGAATGACGAATGAAATTAATTATATAAAATTGATGGGAACTGATCAATACAGCCATAAAGGAATTTACCTTTTCCATCCCAAGATCTGCAGGATGCCTCACCGACCTGTAAGAACATGTTTGATTTTTATTTTGCTTTCACAGTGTCTGATTATTATAACAACTAAAGTTTTGCAACAAAACCTTCATTACCAGATCTTTCTGTGTAAAGAACATTTCTATATTGTTGGTAAGGTTGGAGATGTTGGCCCTCATCGTTATTCCATAAACCTCATTGTTCAAAACAGTGTATTTTTTAGTTTCATCCTAAATAAAAAATAGAGCAAATCAAATAAAAATGTGTGAATACAATAGATAAAAAAACTAAATTAAAATAAAAGTTCACTCAAAAATGTCTCTTATGCTGTTATATTTTCACTGGAACACAAAAATAGAACTTTTTTAAAAACTCTTTTCAAGCAACAATTCATAATTGATGTAATTAATGTAAAGACCCCCCCCCCCAACTCCTGACTGCTTTGTCGGACAAAATGGCGGATTCGGCGTTCTGATTGGTTAGATCATTAGACTCTCGGTGAAGGGTCAATTGCAAAGAGGATCAAAACACCTTAGAAGCATCATAATAATAGTGAATATGACAGTGTACTTATGTCCAGCTCTTTTGAGGTCAAGACATTTGTGCCATTATATTTGCATTTCACTGAATGTAATAATAACACAATTGTAATTTTTGAGTGAACTCTCTAGTAAACATTCCTTAAAATGTTAAAACATGGAATTTAATTTTTTTTTAAATTTTGAGTACCTTTCTCACGTTTTTGAACCGTAGAACTCCAAGTAACGCCCTGCCATTGTTTTCCAGTCGTGATTTATTAAAGGCCTCACTGGGAATCTTTACAGACCAGGGAATGTCTGTCTTCCAGTCACTTTGACAGTCAACAACCTACAGTACGAAAAAAAAAAGAATTAGCATAATAAATGAGAAATCATACAATCCTTTTATTGTTTCTCAAGTCTTACATCTATCCTGTTTGGATCTGAAGAGTAACACATGTCTCTGGTTTCTGTGTTATTGGCTTGTATGTGAAGAAGACCAATAACATCCCCCATGATGATCTGTGTGTTGCTTATATTGTTTTTTCCCATCTCCTCCATTATAGACTCCAGATTGTCTAAGATGTCTCTGCAAAATTGATTTCATCACTCTCTATTCAGTAATAGAGTTTTAATTTTAAAAGTCACTTGTAAACCACACACTTACGATGCTTTTGAGGGATCTGTTATGTTAGTAGTTGGATTGTTAGTTGTGTCAGTTGGTTCGAAACTAGTAGTTGGATTGTTAGTTGTCTCAGATGGTGTGAAACTGGTAGTTGGATTGTTAGTTGTCTCAGATGGTAAGAAACTGGTAGTTGGATTGTGAATTGTCTCAGTTGGTTCGAAACTGGTAGCTGGATTGTTAGTTGTCTCAGATGGTGTGAAATTTGTAGTTGGATTGTTAGTTGCCTCAGATGGTTTGAAACTAGTTGTTGGGTTGTTAGTCATCACAGATGGTTTGAAACTGGTAGTTGGATTGTTAGTTGTCACAGATGGTTTTAAGCTCATACTTGGATTGCTAGTTGTTTCAGATGGTTCGAATCTGGTAGTTGGGTTGTTAGTTGTCTCAGTTGGTTCGAAACTGGTAGTTGGATTGTTAGTTGTTACAGATGGTTTGAAGCTCATACTTGGATTGCTAGTTGTCTCAGGTGGTTCGAATCTGGTAGTTGGATTGATAGTTGTCTCAGATGGTTTGAAACTGGTAGTTGGATTGTTAGTTGTCTCAGATGGTTTGAAACTGGTAGTTGGATTGTTAGTTGTCACAGATGGTTTGAAACTGGTAGCTGGATTGTTAGTTGTTTCAGTTGGTTCGAAACTGGTATTTGGATTGTTAGATGTCTCAGATGGTGTGAAACTTGTAGTTGGATTTTTATTTGCCTCAGATTGTTTGAAACTGGTAGTTGGATTGTTAGTTGTCTCAGATGGTGTGAAACTGGTAGTTGGATTGTTAGTTGTCTCAGATGGTGTGAAACTTGTAGTTGGAATTTTATTGGCCTCAGATGGTGTGAAACTGGTTGTTGAATTGTTAGTTGTCTCAGATGGTGTGAATCTTTTAGTTAGATTGTTAATTTCCTCAGATGGTTTGAAACTGGTAGTTGGCTTGTTAGTTGTCTCAGTTGGTTCAAAACTGGTAGTTTGATTGTTAGTTGTCTCAAATGGTTTGAAACTGGTAGTTGGATTGTTAGTTGTCACAGTTGGTTCAAAACTGGTAGTTTGATTGTTAGTTGTCTCAGATGGTTTGAAACTGGTAGTTGGATTGTTAGTTGTCACAGTTGGTTTGAAACTAGTAGTTTGATTTATAGTTGTCACAGATGGTTTGAAACTGGTAGTTGGATTGTTAGTTGTCTCAGATGGTGTGAAACTTGTAGTTGGATTTTTATTTGCCTCAGATGGTGTGAAACTGGTTGTTGAATTGTTAGTTGTCTCAGATGGTGTGAATCTTTTAGTTAGATTGTTAATTTCCTCAGATGGTTTGAAACTGGTAGTTGGCTTGTTAGTTGTCTCAGTTGGTTCAAAACTGGTAGTTTGATTGTTAGTTGTCTCAAATGGTTTGAAACTGGTAGTTGGATTGTTAGTTGTCACAGTTGGTTCAAAACTGGTAGTTTGATTGTTAGTTGTCTCAGATGGTTTGAAACTGGTAGTTGGATTGTTAGTTGTCACAGTTGGTTTGAAACTAGTAGTTTGATTTATAGTTGTCACAGATGGTTTGAAACTGGTAGTTGGATTGTTAGTTGTCTCAGATGGTTTGAAACTGGTAGTTTGGTTGTTGGTTGCCTCAGATGGTTTGAAACTGGTAGTTGGATTGTTAGTTGTCTCAGATGGTTTGAAACTGGTAGTTGGATTGTTAGTTGTCTCAGATGGTGTGAAACTTGTAGTTGGATTTATATTTGCCTCAGATGGTTTGAATCTTTTAGTTAGATTGTTAGTTTCCTCAGATGGTTTGAAACTGGTAGTTGGATTGTTAGTTGTCTCAGTTGGTTCAAAACTGGTAGTTTGATTGTTAGTTATCGTAGGTGGTTTGAAACTGGTAGTTGGATTGTTAGTTGTCTCAGTTGGTTCGAAACTGGTAATTGGATTGTTAGTTGTCTTAGATGGTGTGAAACTTGTAGTTGGATTGTTAGTTGTCTCAGTTGGTACGAAACTGGTAGTTGGATTGTTAGTTGTCTCAGATGGTTTGAAACTGGTAGTTGGATTGTTAGTTGTCACAGTTGGTTCGAAACTGGTAGTTAGATTGTTAGTTTCCTCAGATTGTTTGAAACTGGTAGTTGGACTGTTAGTTGTCTCAGATGGACTGAAACTGGTAGTTGGATTGTTAGTTGTCTCAGATGGTTTGAAACTGGTAGCTGGATTGTTAGTTGTCTCAGTTGGTTCGAAACTGGTACTTGGATTGTTAGTTGTCACAGATGGTGTGAAACTGGTAGTTGGATTGTTAGTTGTCTCAGATGGTGTGAAACTTGCAGTTGGATTTTTATTTGCCTCAGATCGTTTGAAACTGGTTGTTGGTTTGTTAGTTGTCTCAGATGGTGTGAAACTTGTAGTTAGATTGTTAGTTTCCTCAGATGGTTTGAAACTGGTAGTTGGATTGTTAGTTGTCTCAGTTGGTTCGAAACTGGTAGTTGGATTGTTAGTTGTCTCAGTTGGTTTGAAACTGGTAGTTTGATTGTTGGTTGTCTCAGTTGGTTCGAAACTGGTAGTTGGATTGTTAGTTGTCTCAGTTGGTTCAAAACTGGTAGTTTGATTGTTAGTTGTCTCAAATGGTTTGAAACTGATAGTTGGATTGTTAGTTGTCTCAGTTGGTTTGAAACTGGTAGTTTGATTGTTGGTTGCCTCAGATGGTTTGAAACTGGTAGTTGTATTGTTAGTTGTCTCAGATGGTTTGAAACTGGTAGTTGGATTGTTAGTTGTCTCAGATGGTGTGAAACTTGTAGTTGGATTTATATTTGCCTCAGATGGTTTGAATCTTTTAGTTAGATTGTTAGTTTCCTCAGATGGTTTGAAACTGGTAGTTGGATTGTTAGTTGTCTCAGTTGGTTCAAAACTGGTAGTTTGATTGTTAGTTATCTCGGGTGGTTTGAAATTGGTAGTTGGATTGTTAGTTGTCACAGTTGGTTCGAAACTGGTAGTTTGATTGTTAGTTGTCTCAGATAGTTTGAAACTGGTAGTTGGATTGTTAGTTGTCTCAGTTGGTTCGAAACTGGTAATTGGATTGTTAGTTGTCTTAGATGGTGTGAAACTTGTAGTTGGATTGTTAGTTGTCTCAGTTGGTACGGAACTGGTAGTTGGAATGTTAGTTGTCTCAGATGGTTTGAAACTAGTAGTTGGATTGTTAGTTGTCTCAGATGGTTTGAAACTGGTGCTTGGATTGTTAGTTGTGTCAGTTGGTTCAAAAATGGTAGTTTGATTGTTAGTTGTCTCAGATGGTGTGAAACTGGTAGTTGGATTGTTAGTTGTCTCAGATGGTTTGAAACTGATAGTTGGATTGTTAGTTGTCTCAGATAGTTTGAAACTGGTAGTTGGATTGTTAGTTGTCTCAGTTGGTTCGAAACTGGTAATTGGATTGTTAGTTGTCTTAGATGGTGTGAAACTTGTAGTTGGATTGTTAGTTGTCTCAGTTGGTACGGAACTGGTAGTTGGAATGTTAGTTGTCTCAGATGGTTTGAAACTAGTAGTTGGATTGTTAGTTGTCTCAGATGGTTTGAAACTGGTGCTTGGATTGTTAGTTGTGTCAGTTGGTTCAAAAATGGTAGTTTGATTGTTAGTTGTCTCAGATGGTGTGAAACTGGTAGTTGGATTGTTAGTTGTCTCAGATGGTGTGAAAATTGTAGTTAGATTGTTAGTTATCTCAGATGGTTTGAAACTGATAGTTGGATTGTTAGTTGTTTCAGATGGTTTGAAACTGGTAGTTTGATTGTTAGTTATCTCATTTTGTTCGAAACTGCTAGTTGGATTGTTAGTTGTCTCAGTTGGTTCGAAACTGGTAGTTTGATTCTTAGTTGTCTCAGTTGGTTCGAAACTGGCAGTTGGATTCTTAGTTGTCACAGATGGTTTGAAGCTTGTACTTGGATTGTTAGTTGTCTCAGTTGGTTCGAAAATGGTAGTTGGATTGTTAGTTGTCTCAGATGGTGTGAAACTTTTAGTTGGCTTGTTAGTTGTCTCGGTTGGTTTGAAACTGGTAGCTGGATTGATAGTTGTCTCAGTTGATTCAAAAGTGGTAGTTTGATATTTAGTTGTCTCAGATGGTGTGAAACTTGTAGTTGGATTTTTATTTGCCTCATATCGTTTGAAACTGGTTGTTGGTTTGTTAGTCGTCAAAGATGGTTTGAAACTGGTTGTTGAATTTTTAGTTGTCTCAGATGGTGTGAAACTTGTAGTTGGATTGTTAGTCGTCTCAGATGGTGTGAAACTTGTAGTTAGATTGTTAGTTGTCCCAGATAGTTTGAAACTGATCGTTGGATTGTTAGTTATTTCAGATGGTTTGAAACTGGTAGTTGGCTTGTTAGTTGTCTCAGATGGTGTGAAACTGGCAGTTGGATTCTTACTTGTCACAGATGGTTTGAAGCTCGTACTTGGATTGTTAGCTGTTTCAGTTTGTTTGAAACTGCTAGTTGGATTGTTAGTTATTTCAGATGGTTCGAAACTGGTAGTTGGATTGTTAGTTGTCACAGATGGTTTGAAGCTTGTACTTGGATTGTTAGTTGTCTCAGTTGGTTCAAAACGGGTAGTTGGATTGTTAGTTGTCTCATTTGGTTCAAAACTGGTAGTTTGATAGTTAGTTGTTTCAGATGGTTTGAAAGTGGTAGTTGGATTTTTAGCTGTCACAGTGGGTTCAAAACTGGTAGTTTGATTGTTAGTTGTCACAGATGGTTTGAAACTGGTAGGTGGATTGTTTGCTGGCTCAGATGATTCGAAATGGGTAGTTGGATTGTTAGTTATCTCAGTTTGTTCGAAACTGCTAGTTGGATTGCTAGTTGTCTCAGTTGGTTCGAAACTGGTAGTTTGATTCTTAGTTGTCTCAGATGGTTCGAAACTGGCAGTTGGATTCTTAGTTGTCACAGATGGTTTGAAGCTCGTACTTGGATTGTTAGTTGTCTCAGTTGGTTCGAAGCTGGTAGTTGGATTGTTAGTTGTCTCAGATGGTTTGAAACTGGTAGTTGGATTCTTAGTTGTCACACTTGGTTCGAAACTGGTAGTTGGATTGTTAGTTGTCTCAGATGGTTTGAAACTGGTAGTTGGATTGTTAGTTGTCACACTTGGTTCGAAACTGGTAGTTGGATTGTTAGTTGTCTCATTTGGTTCAAAACTGGTAGTTTGATAATTAGTTGTTTTAGATGGTTTGAAAGTGGTAGTTGGATTTTTAGTTGTCACAGTGGGCTCAAAACTGGTAGTTGGATTGTTAGTTGTCACAGATGGTTTGAAGCTCGTACTTGGATTGTTAGTTGTCTCATTTGGTTCGAAACGGGTAGTTGGATTGTTAGTTATCTCAGTTTGTTCGAAACTGCTAGTTGGATTGCTAGTTGTCTCAGTTGGTTCGAAACTGGTAGTTTGATTCTTAGTTGTCTCAGATGGTTCGAAACTGCTAGTTGGATTGTTAGTTGTCACAGATGGTTTGAAGCTCGTACTTGGATTGTTAGTTGTCTCAGTTGGTTCGAAATTGGTAGTTGGATTGTTAGTTGTCTCAGTTGGTTCGAAACTGGTAGTTTGATTCTTAGTTGTCTCAGATGGTTCGAAACTGGCAGTTGGATTCTTAGTTGTCTCAGTTGGTTTGAAACTGGTAGTTGGATTGTTAGTTGTCTCAGATGGTGTGAAACTTGTTGGATTTTTATTTGCCTCAGATCCTTTGAAACTGGTTGTTGGTTTGTTAGTCGTCAAAGATGGTTTGAAACTGGTAGCTGGATTGTTAGTTGTCACACTTGGTTCGAAACTGGTAGTTGGATTGTTAGTTGTCTCAGATGGTTCGAAGCTGGTAGCTGGATTGTTAGTTGTTTCAGTTGGTTCAAAACTGGTAGTTTGATTGTTAGTTGTCTCAGATGGTTCAAAACTGGTAGTTGGATTGTTAGTTGTCACACTTGGTTCGAAACTGGTAGTTGGATTGTTAGTTGTCTCAGATGGTTTGAAACTGGTAGTTGGATTGTTAGTTGTCACACTTGGTTCGAAACTGGTAGTTGGATTGTTAGTTGTCTCATTTGGTTCAAAACTGGTAGTTGGATTGTTAGTTGTCTCAGTTTGTTCGAAACTGGTAGTTGGATTGTTAGTTGTCTCAGATGGTTCAAAACTGGTAGCTGGATTGTTAGTTGTCTCAGTTGATTCGAAACTGGTAGTTGGATTGTTAGTTGTCTCAGATGGTTTGAAACTGGTAGCTGGATCGTTAGTTGTCTCAGTTGGTTCGAAACTGGTAGTTGGATTGTTAGTTGTCTCAGTTTGTTCGAAACTGGTAGTTGGATTGTTAGACGTCTCAGTTGGTCCGAAACTGGTAGTTGGATTGTTAGTTGTCTCAGATGGTTTGAAACTGTTAGTTGGATTGTTAGTTGTCTCAGATGGTTCGAAACTGGTAGTTGGATTGTTAGTTGTCTCAGATGGTTCGAAACTGGTAGCTGGATTGTTAGTTGTCTCAGTTGGTTCGAAACTGGTAATTGGATTGTTAGTTGTCTCAGTTGGTTCGAAACTGGTAGCTGGATTGTTAGATGTCTCAGTTGGTTCGAAACTGGTAGTTGGATTGTTAGTTGTCTCAGATGGTTCGAAACTGGTAGTTGGATTGTTAGTTGTCTCAGTTGGTTCAAAACTGGTAGTTTGATTGTTAGTTGTCTCAGATGGTTCGAAACTGGTAGCTGGATTGTTAGTTGTCTCAGTTGATTCGAAACTGGTAGTTGGATTGTTAGTTGTCTCAGATGGTTTGAAACTGGTAGCTGGATTGTTAGTTGTCTCAGTTGGTTCGAAATTGGTAGTTGGATTGTTAGTTGTCTCAGTTGGTTCGAAACTGGTGGTTGGATTGTTAGTTGTCTCAGTTGGTTCGAAACTGGTAGTTGGATTGTTAGTTGTCTCAGTTGGTTCGAGGGCCAAACTTGGATTGTTAGTTGTCTCAGTTGGTTCGAAACTGGTAGCTGGATTGTTAGTTGTCTCAGTTGGTTTGAAATTGGTAGTTGGATTGTCAGTTGTCTCAGATGTTCGAAACTGGTAGTTGGATTGTTAGTTGTCTCAGTTGGTTCGAAACTGGTAGTTGGATTGTTAGTTGTCTCAGTTGGTTCGAAACTGGTAGTTGGATTGTTAGTTGTCTCAGTTGGTTCGAAACTGGTAGTTGGATTGTTAGTTGTCTCAGTTGGTTCGAAACTGGTAGTTGGATTGTTAGTTGTCTCAGTTGGTTCAAAACTGGTAGTTTGATTGTTAGTTGTCTCAGATGGTTCGAAACTGGTAGCTGAATTGTTAGTTGTCTCAGTTGATTCGAAACTGGTAGTTGGATTGTTAGTTGTCTCAGATGGTTTGAAACTGGTAGCTGGATTGTTAGTTGTCTCAGTTGGTTCGAAATTGGTAGTTGGATTGTTAGTTGTCTCAGTTGGTTCGAAACTGGTGGTTGGATTGTTAGTTGTCTCAGTTGGTTCGAAACTGGTAGTTGGATTGTTAGTTGTCTCAGTTGGTTCGAGGGCCAAACTTGGATTGTTAGTTGTCTCAGTTGGTTCGAAACTGGTAGCTGGATTGTTAGTTGTCTCAGTTGGTTCGAAATTGGTAGTTGGATTGTCAGTTGTCTCAGATGGTTCGAAACTGGTAGTTGGATTGTTAGTTGTCTCAGTTGGTTCGAAACTGGTAGTTGGATTGTTAGTTGTCTCAGTTGGTTCGAAACTGGTAGCTGGATTGTTAGTTGTCTCAGTTTGTTCGAAACTGGTAGTTGGATTGTTAGTTGTCTCAGTTGGTTCGAAACTGGTAGTTGGATTGTTAGTTGTCTCAGTTGGTTCGAAACTGGTAGCTGGATTGTTAGTTGTCTCAGTTGGTTCGAAATTGGTAGCTGGATTGTTAGTTGTCTCAGTTTGTTCGAAACTGGTAGTTGGATTGTTAGTTGTCTCAGTTGGTTCGAAACTGGTAGCTGGATTGTTAGTTGTCTCAGTTGGTTCGAAACTGGTAGTTGGATTGTTAGTTGTCTCAGTTGGTTCGAAACTGGTAGTTGGATTGTTAGTTGTCTCAGTTGGTTCGAAACTGGTAGTTGGATTGTTAGTTGTCTCAGTTGGTTCGAAACTGGTAGCTGGATTGTTAGTTGTCTCAGTTTGTTCGAAACTGGTAGTTGGATTGTTAGTTGTCTCAGTTGGTTCGAAACTGGTAGTTGGATTGTTAGTTGTCTCAGTTGGTTCGAAACTGGTAGTTGGATTGTTAGTTGTCTCAGATGGTTCGAAACTGGTAGTTTGATTGTTAGTTGTCTCAGATGGTTCGAAACTGGTAGCTGGATTGTTAGTTGTCTCAGTTGATTCGAAACTGGTAGTTGGATTGTTAGTTGTCTCAGATGGTTTGAAACTGGTAGCTGGATTGTTAGTTGTCTCAGTTGGTTCGAAATTGGTAGTTGGATTGTTAGTTGTCTCAGATGGTTCGAAACTGGTAGTTGGATTGTTAGTTCTCTCAGTTGGTTCGAAACTGGTAGCTGGATTGTTAGTTGTCTCAGTTGGTTCGAAACTGGTAATTGGATTGTTAGTTGTCTCAGTTGGTTCAAAACTGGTAGTTGGATTGTTAGATGTCTCAGTTGGTTCGAAACTGGTAGTTGGATTTTTAGTTGTCTCAGATGGTGTGAAACTGGTAGCTGGATTGTTAGTTGTCTCAGATGGTTTGAAACTGGTAGCTGGATTGTTAGTTGTCTCAGTTGGTTCAAATCTGGTAGTTGGATTGTTAGTTGTCTCAGTTGGTTCGAAGCCCATACTTGGATTGTTAGTTGTCTCAGTTGGTTCGAAACTGGTAGTTGGATTGTTAGTTGTCTCAGTTGGTTCGAGGGCCAAACTTGGATTGTTAGTTGTCTCAGTTGGTTCGAAACTGGTAGCTGGATTGTTAGTTGTCTCAGTTGGTTCAAATCTGGTAGTTGGATTGTTAGTTGTCTCAGTTGGTTCGAAACTGGTAGCTGGATTGTTAGTTGTCTCAGTTGGTTCAAATCTGGTAGTTGGATTGTTAGTTGTCTCAGTTGGTTCGAAGCCCATACTTGGATTGTTAGTTGTCTCAGTTGGTTCGAAACTGGTAGTTGGATTGTTAGTTGTCTCAGTTGGTTCAAAACTGGTAGTTGGATTGTTAGATGTCTCAGTTGGTTCGAAACTGGTAGTTGGATTGTTAGTTGTCTCAGTTGGTTCGAAACTGGTAGTTGGATTGTTAGTTATGGTGTTTGACAGTGGTGTGACAGTCGTTGATCTTTCATCAACACAGATGACACACATCCATTCACTCCCATTAAAATGCAGAACGTATTTGCTTCCTACATTCCCTTTAACACAAGGAAATAAATAAGACATGTGTTTTAGTTATATATCTGTGTAATTAAGTCTCAAAGTTTAAGGTGATCTAATATATTGTTGTTAATTTATAAAACTATAAATGTATTGTAATTTCAACATGCATGTTAATCTTCTTTCACAAATTTATTATTGACACACTCCACTCACGAATGAATAATGAGTCCTACAATAAAGATGACAACTGAGAAATATAAGCAGATTGTGTTCACCTGTCTATTTATTTGGTCAAGAAATAACAATAAAGAACGTGAGATTATCAGTGTGCGTTAAGCGAGAACATGCAGGAGCTAAATCATTGTAAGCAAGAGCTGGAGGACATGTAGAATAAAAATGGACTAACTTTCTTAAATGTTTACAATTTATAGTTTTACTAACAAATGTAATTAGTTGTAATGTTGTGTTAAGTTTGGTGGGTGTGAAACAGGCAACTGAAACAACTGATAAAATTTAAGACAGACTTACATTTGCATATATCTTCATCATATGTAGTGTTTGTACATATCTTTCCAGGATCAACAGAAGGGATTTTCAGACAACCTCAAGAGAACATGACAACACACAATTCAACATTAATATCAAATCATACACCTAATTTCAACTTAATTTTAACGTAAGAACTGTGTGACCATGTGTAGCGAGATAAATATTACAAATAAATAATAGTTCAAGATAAATCCTAGATCGCAATACTAGACTATGAACTGCAATTGATGAAAAGAAGTGACGTCGACTCCATAAGTAATCCAGGCATGGAGAATCTTTTGTTTTGAATCAGTGGTTTGGAGCATGTATCAAACTCCCAAAGCTTTTCTGAAATCACGTGACTTTGTCACTTCGAACCACTGATTTGAAACATAAGATTCATAAAGCTTCATGAAGCAGTGTTTTGAAATCGCTCATCACTAGATATTGTTGAATAAAGTCGTTATTTTGGCAAACAAAAAGTATTCTCGTCACTTCATAACATCAAGGTTGAACCACTGTAGTCACATAAACTATTTTAAATATGTCTTTAGTAGCTTTCTGGACATCTGAAAGTGTTAATTATCTTGCTGTCAATGCAGGCCTCACTGAGCCATCGGATTTCATCAAAAATATCTTAATTTGTGTTCTGAAGATGAACGAAGGTCTTATGGGTGTGTAACGACATGAAGGTGAGTAAAAAATGACAGAATTTTCATTTCTGGGTGAACTAACCCTTTAATGCCTTCATGCCTGTCTTGGTATCAAAAGAATCCTCTCTTCATTTCATAATTAATGGTGCATAGTATGCTATGATCAAATGCATCATAATATTTTACCATGCTTTTGTGTACAAATTCTCCAGACCAACATAGACATGCAAATAGGGTGACAAGATTGAACAAAGACTTTCTCCTGGTCATCTTTGATTGCTTATCTCACCGAAATTGGTGTGAACTGATAGGGCATTTAAGAGTCCTTAGATCAGGTACATCTTTGCTCATTCTCTTTTGAGACACCATCGTTTTCTGTCTCCTTCTGGCAACTAAGTTAACTTCATTGGATTCAACATGGTCGACCCAAAAGAACCCAAACGAACGCTTCAGCGCACTCCTGACAAAATCATCAAGAATCTACCACATCTGTAATTATTCAGCAACCGAAGTCAATGCAAGCACCCGTTTGCAGCCTTTCTACGTTATTGTGCCCCTTTTAAAGTGACCCTGATTCTTTGATGTTTCTCATAGGTTGTGGTTAACTAACTGTAATCTTGCCATTCTCTTCTCTCTCTCTCTCTCTTTACTTTTATTTACTTTCTTTACAAACAGTGAAATGCAAACTCAGAATGTTATGCAAACCTTCAAAAATTAAACATTAAATAACACAAATATACTTTCCCTCGGTTTTACAAACAAGGGCTAAGCCTAGTTTTAGATAAAAATGCATGTTTGAGATGTTTTAACTGAACGCAACTTACAGTGACATATCTTACTCAGTGTCATTGTTTTATCTCAAGATGTACACCAGTAATATTTTTTTTTTCTTTTTTCTAAAGCACATTTTTAAAACCTACTGAAATGTGCAAATTGAATTACGGCCTTATCCTGATTTAATCTATGCCCTGTCTGTTTATGTATTTTATTTCATTTTATTAACTACTGTCTTTGCTGCTGGCATTTAGTGATATAATTCAACCATACCAATAATCAAAAATTACTTTACATAAGCATTCATATTTTGTTTTTATTGCTGAAGTAAGTGTGTTATCATTTCTTATCCTGCATTTGTTTGAAATGTTTGTTTGAGTTGTACCCTCTACTGTACATATGTCAATTTGCATTTCTTTCAGCCTGAGGCTTATTTATTTTAATTTTGGTTTGAAAGAGCCTTTACATTTGCCAAAAGTAAAACTTTTTTTGTTATTAAAAGACAAACAAGCAAGCCCAGCAAAGGTGAGTAAAAGTAACATAACGTAAAAGTACAGAAGTAACTAAGAAACAATTAGTTACTTTTTAAGGGAGTAACACAATATTATACTTTTAAAAGTAACTTTCCCTAACACTGTAGTTATTTAAGTATAGCAGCTCGCACATTCAAAGAAAATGGCTTACTTCTGCTATTCTGAACAGTTGTGGTGCCCATTGACTTCCATTGTTTGTTTGTTTTTTTCCCATAATTTGGAAGTCAGTGGTGCCCCACTAACTGTTTGGTTACCCATATTCTTCCAAATATCTTATATTGTGTTCAGCAAAATAAAGAAATTCATACAGGTTTGGAGGGTGAGTAAATGATGGCAGAAGTTTAATTTTTGGGTGAAATATTATACACAACGTTTTAGTGTTTTAGAATCTGTTTTTTTCATTGCCAACAGCAGTGATCAATCATAGTGGACAGTGAAACACTAATTTGTGGACTGTATATTTGTTCATATGTGAAAAAGAACAACCAAAACACACACAAAACTCAAAACCTTCAACACTTCATCTGTTGTAGGGCGACACGTACCTGCTGCTGGTCTAGAACTAACATCTAGTAATAACCACAGCTTTATGTCTGCAAACGTCTCATCTATGCTGACTTCACATTGCCCCTCATTGGTTGTATTGTTGCATTTGCACTGTCCTGAAACCAGAGACAACATTCTAAATTTGTTGCAAAAATACTTTTTAAGAACATTGAACTCAATAATGGTTTATAAATAAAAATGTTATTTTTTATTTACATTTTACATTTTCAAATCAACATACTTATCTGGTGTGACGTACAACAGATGATCATCAGCCACAGCCAATTCTGCTTTTGCCGAGACATAATTCCCAAAAAAATCCTGACTGAGGCACAAGTGTCGAATTTTCTTTTTAATAGATACTGGTAGTAAATTTTAAAAGCATTTTCTTATTACATTCTTGAAATGAAAAGTCCACAGCCCAAGAAGAGAGAGAGAGAGTTTCATCCGTTCACATATGAAGCTGTACGATTATGATATGCAGCTCAGAGACACTGTAACAATGACATACTGTTCATTTGCATACATGAAAATCATGATTATTTTGTGCTTTAACTGTGAATTTCACTGTTCATTTACATTCAGGTCCAAGTCAAATTTTTTTTTACAGAGAATTATCTAAATATAGCACATTATTATATTTAATAAAAATGCCAGTAAAAGCATAACCTAGTCTTTATTAGACAATATTTAGATTATTTTGCTTAATATAGATTCATATTCCTATACAGAAAATGCCAGGTTTTACCTGTTTCCTGTACCTGTAACAATAAAATACAATATTTATTTACATTAAATGGCACTTGTGCCAATATCTTGTCTAACGGATGACATTCACATATTTGACAAAAGTGAATACATGTTTTTGGGGCCACTGGAAGTCCATCATGATTAATGAATTTTATTTACACATTTTATTAGCTTCATTATAATCACATGAGAGGCTCTCATAGATATAACACATTGCACATCCTGATATTGCTGAGTTAGATGCGTTCCTGAGTCAACATATTTTGTTGATCCTGGAACAACATTCTAGTCTGAAAATTTTGTCTTAACCCTATTCCTACCCCCAAACCTAACCCTACCCATAAGTTATCCCAAAAATCAGAGGAAAGTGATAGATGAATAACACTGATGTAGAAGCACTAATTCATGATTTTAAGCCTGAACTTGACATAATCTGTAAACTTGTCCCTCAAATCTGATTGGTTTGTTTTGAATGTTGTTCCAGGATCAACAAAAATGTTGACCCAGGAACATGGTGAACTCAGCAATATCAGGTTATGCTAACACATTAAACCCCATTAAATAATGCAGAAGTGATTAGACACCATGTTTTCATGTCTTGAATTTTAATAACCAAATATGTTCCATATTCATGTGTCATGATCAAGCAAATATCTGAATCCGCAGGCGTGTCAAATTAGTTTCATTCTGAAGATGCAAATTTGTTTTCTAAAAGAGGTTCAGTATAGTTTGTGTCTGTCTGTCATCCATACGCTCAAACATACAGGACAGCAGGATGATTATATCACTCGATAAATCTAACATCACTAATATTCAGCACAATTCAATCCTCTCACAATAACAGACGGTTTCAGTAACGATCATCACAGATATTTGTCTTTTATTTTGAGTGATTTCAGTAAAATTTTAAAAATAATTTAATGTACATACATAATTTTAAACATTTCTCACTCATTCATTATTTTGATGAAAAATACACCGTTTACCCTTAAACAATGACTGTACAAATCAGTTTAATAAATCTCTTTTATTTCCTTTTTTTTATTATGCAAACAAGGGGTATGCCATTATTTACATGTGACAAATATAAAACAACAGAGGCAAACAAATGTGGCAAACGAATGTGTCCCTAATCCCGAATCATGTGGATGTAGATGGAGGTGTATAGTTGTGGTTGGTTTCAGGTCAGCGGATTCATGACTGTCGGAAGGGAATGAGAGATGACCGAGAGGGGTGTCTAGTTTGTTGTTTTGGATGGAAGTAGACAGGTTTTCCATGGAGATGTAGTCTTTAAGTAAGTTTTTACAAGATGCAATATGTATGGCTTTCCAGTTCATGAGGACAGTTTTCTTGGCGATAGTTAGTGCCACAAGGAGTTATTGACTGTTTATGTTGTTTAAATTGATTATGGATATGTCACCTACTGTAATAGTCTATACAGAGGTAGGGAGACATAAGTACAGATAGTAGTGATGTTTTTTCAAAATTTTTTAATTGGGGTGCGATGCCAAATGGCGTGAACATGTGTCTAGGTTATTTTGTGTACAATGTGATAAAGTTTCTTAAGTAAATCCCATTTTAAACCATTTCAATCCAGTTAGGTGAGATCTATTAAGTACCTTATACTATATGAGTTGCAGGTTGGCATTTGGATATTTTTGCAGATTTGTGTCCAGAAATCGGCATCGGGAGCAATGGATAAGTCTGATTCCCATTTAGCATTTGGTAAGCTTAATGTGTTATCTGCTTTTGATATTATTCTGTGTATTTTGGAGAGTATTTTTTTGAGGAAGATATGTTAATTAGCTCTGTGGTTGAAGGGGAGAGGTTCTAGATAAGTGGTTCGAATGTCGATTTTTGATTGGATAGATTGTTTGATTTGTAGGTATTCCAAAAAACATTTACTCCTGATGCCATGTTTCTGGATCAAGGAGGAAAATGAGGCCAAGTTATTATTATGAAAGATGTGTTGAAGTTGTGTGATGCTCTTCTCTGCCCTTGTGCAGAAGTTAAGCAGCTTTTTATTCACTGTAAAATCTGGGTTATTCCAGATTTAGATGGTGCAAGAGGGGTGTTTGTGATTTGATGAGATTTCCACCTTGCTGTCGGAGCTGCTACTATTGTTGATGTTTTTTGGTCGTCTAACTGGAGAAGGGTGAATCTGAAATATGAATGTCCTTCCAAAATGTTTGTTCAACATCTAACCATATGTTTTCTGATGGGTTAGAATGAGTCCATTTCTATATATTTTGAAGCTGACTGGCCAGAAAGTGGTGGTAGAAATGTGCTTCCAGACCCTCCCTGCGTTTTTGGTTTCTGTAGGGTAGTCAGTTTAATTCTTTTGGTCTTATTTTTCCAGTAGAATTTAGTAATGGTTGGGTCTAGTGATTTAAACCAGGTGAAGGTGGGTTGTATTGGAATATTGAGAATAAAAAGTTTAGTTTAGGCAGTATTGTTATTTTGATGACTGATCTTCTACACAAAATGGATAGTGGTAAGTTCATCCAGCATCTGTTGTTTTGAGTAATGGGGTAAAGTTAAGTCCAAACAGCTCTGACAGCCTGAGGAAAACATTGCTAAATGCCTAAAGATGTGATGTAATTGGTGCGTAGAGGGATAGGTGGTGTATGGGATGTAACATCCGAGCTTCTATGAAAGAATAGAAGATTTACTCCAATTGATTGAGTATTCTTGACAGCAATGTTGGGTCTTTATTGGGTTTAATGAGGACAGAAATTGTGGCTGTGTTCATGTTAGCTGGCAGTTTTGATTTTTGTTTTGTTTCACTTATGAATCGAGTGGTGATAAAATGGACCAGAGGTGTTTGTAGAACTCAGCAGGGAATCCATCAGGACCTGGTGCTTTATTGTTCAGTATGAGTTTAAGGCAGAGATGCAAACTCGAGTCTGCGACTTGGACTCGAGTCGCACTTAAGTTGCAAAAATAAATGACTTGCGTCTTGACTTGGACTCGTGAACAAATATCTGAGACTTGACTCGAGACTTGACTTGGACTTGAAGACAGAGCCTTGTGAAAAACAAGTCTTTTGGCGTAACATTCCCCGATTATGTTCTCTATTTACTACCCCACAACGATGGCAAGAAACATCACATTTTACTATCCATTCATTCCCAAATACTGTATGTGCTGCAGCAGCGAATATCACAAATCATCTCTAAACACAACAAGCCATCGAGCGCTTGACGCATCTGAAGGCACGCAAATTCAGAAAACTTGTTAAATTAGCAACAAATAATAACAATATAATCCTTACCTTGCGATAAACTTTGTCATTTCATTTGAAAAGCTATCAATTAATCCGAAGGGAAGCTGCGGTGTTGCACAGCTACAGAGGCACTGGTCCTTTTCAAGAAGTACATGTCCTTTTCATTTTTTAAATTTATTTTTGAGTATTTGATAATGCATATAATATCCACATTTACCATGTTAAATTGTATTTGGATTGAACAAGCACTTCCATTCACATTTTATAACCCTGTCCGTCTGACTCATTTCCACAGATCGGTTTGTTAAGTTGCAGTGCGTTATTATATCGCCTTATCACAAACAAGACACACAGATGGAAATGTTGTTCATCGTGTTGTTTACTGTAACACTTGTCTATACATAGGTTTTGTTACCACCAGCGCTCACTGGCAGACTACATTTTCCAGCATTGCTTGAGATCTACAAACTACGGCAACTCATATAGCTCAAAATACACAGCACTTTTTTCCTTGCGGTGGTTCTAAATGGTATAATTTTGTATAAAGTTAGAAAGTAATAAAAATGATTTAAGTAGTATTTTGTGTGCTTTATTAGACAATTTTAAAGTAAAAGTAATCTGTTTTGATATTTAAATACACTGTTAATTACAATAACAACAAAATAATAAAATAGAACAAAGACTTGATTTGAGACTTCACTTGGACCCCTAAAGACTTGAGACTTGACCTGGACTTGACTTGACTTGGTCCTCAAAGACTTGAGACTTGACTTGGACTTGATCGCAGGGACTTGTGAACATCTCTGGTTTAAGGGCAGTGAAAAGTTCATGCTGTCTTATGGCTGGGGTTAATGTCCTTATCACAATATAATTATCCATCAATGTATAATTTGTCCACTGCAATGGTTGCCTTTTTTCCTTCATTTATCATCTGTTTTTCGGATTGGGAAAAGCTGCTTTTGATTTTCAAGAATGTCCTTTGTGTATTGCACGTTGAGTCCATAGTTTGTGCTTTTAAGCTGTCTGCCTTGTCACTGATCCAGCTTTTTTCTAATGTTTAGTCATGGTCGATTGCTGTTGTTTTGAGATCTAGTACATTGCACACAGTGAAAGATGATAATCAGGACAGTTTCAATTGGTACTTTGAGTTGTTTTATCCTAAAGTCCTTGACTGATTTTTTCAGGGTCGTCTGGAGTTTGTTCCGGGACGCCCATGAAAACTAAGTTGTCCGTTTACAATTCTAGAATGCTCTCTTTAATGGCTTTGTTTTCTGCGACAACAGAGGTGAGTTGAGTAGTAAATGTGTGAACAGAGTGCTTTAAAAAATATAATTGGTAACACTTTATAATAACTGCACACTATGAAGCATTAGTTAAGCATTAGTTAATAGTTATTTCGTCACTTATAAAGCATTAATAGACATAAGTAGTTTATAAATACAGCTATAATTGCTTTATTCTTGATTTATAAGCATATCTATAATGTGTTTAATAATTGTATTTTCTTTATTAATAATCAATTTATCATTTCTAAATTAAGTATTACATTATTTACAAACCAGTTATTTAGGAGTTGTCAGTAGTTCATTTAGTAAATGTAAGTAAATGATTAATAAACTATTTAAACATTCATTTATACATCTTATTATTTAGACACATAGTTATAGTTACTTAGTGTGTTAGTAAATGTTTTAACACATATTCCTACTGCAATTCATGATTAATTCAGGTAGTTATAAAAAACATTTAGAAGTGCTCAGTTAACTATTTTTGTGAGCTCATCTAAAGTGAGGACAATTTATGCTTTGTAAAGCTTTTATAAATGAGATTTAAAGGTTCAGTGATCTTCTGCACTGCTGTTCTCTAATGTTTTAAAGTTAGTACCGAGGTAGTTTTGACACTAGGAATATGTTAATAAAGCATTTATTAACACACTGAGTAACTAATACTATATGTCTAAATAATAAGATGCATAAATGTACATTTAAATATTTTATTAATCATTTACTTACACTTCCTAAATGATCTTATGAACCACTGACAACTCCTAAATTACTGGTTTGTGAATAATGTAATACATAATTTAGAAATGATAAATTGATCATTAATAAAGTATGAAAATACAATTATTAAACTCATTATAGATATGCTTATAAATCAAGAACAAAGCATTTATAGCTGTATTTATAAATGGCTTACTAATGTCTATTAATGTTTTATAAATGATGAATTAACTATTTACTAATGCTTAACTAATGCTTCATAGCGTGAGTTATTCTAAAGTGTTACCATATAATTTTCTTTGGTGAGAGTGTCTGTTTGTTCTTGGCTGAATTCCAAGCTGTCCCGCAGTTCCTGGAATTCCTTGACTTCAATCAGTGTGATCCTGGCATCAAGTCCGGAAAGTTTCTTTTCAGTGGAAAGCAGAATGTTGCTTACCTCTCTGCAGCATGGTGGTTTAGGTGATGTGGATAGTGTTGTAAGTGGGCTGGAGAGTGGATTGGGATGGGGTCTCTTGGAGTGGTGTTAGCGTTACATTTTTTGTTGTCTGGTTGTCCTGTTTGTGGTGTATTTAATGTTAAGAAACATAAAAAAAGTATGTTTTTCGGGAATATTGAGTTTGTATAAAATGCCATCTGGCATACATTGTTTATTAAGGAAGATTGTATTTATGACAATCTGTTACGTATGTGTTAAAAAGAGTAGAGCATCAGTGCCCCCTCCTGGCTGAGGGTGGTTGTGCCTGTGAATTTGTTGACTGTTGGAGCCATGCTCAAGAAAGTACAAGAAAGTACAAAAAAAAGAAAGAGAGTTTTCAGCACACTTTATTTAAATCATTAAAAAAGTCAGCAGAACAACAAATCACATTATCCAAAAAAGAAAAGAAAAATGAGATGCAGGAGACCAAAGCTTATTGCAACATGGTAGTAAAGATCAAAATTTATTCTACAATTGTGCAAATAGCTTCATTAAAACACCATTTATGCAAAAATCTTTTTAAATCATTCATCATTTTATAAAACTTGAAGTCAAACATAACCATTACTTTCACCAGATTTTTTTAAAACAATAACCACATGTTGTCCTTCACTACCCTCTATTTTGTTTTTCCTGGTTATGTGAACAATTTCAATTTCAAAAATTTCAATAAATTACTTTTTATTCTTTGTGCCACGCTATACTTGGGGCCAAGAATAGAAAATCTTAGAAGAAAAAAGTCTCCCCAAAATTCACAAAAAGAACATCAAGAAAACAAAATAAATCAGACAGTCTCGAACATTCTAAAAAACAGTGAAAAATTGTCTCCCTCATTTTACAAAAAGGACAATCACTTGATGTATTGGGATTAATAACACTTACAAATGCATTTACAGCAACTGTACCATGTTAAACTCTGACATTGAATATCATCTGTGCGTTTTTCAATTGGTGGCTTGTATAAAAACAAATATGTTTGTTTTTATACAAGAAGTTTAACCTTACATGAAGTTTAACCTGTATCCAAACAGGTTAAACTTCATCATCTAGTCCCCATCTCTCTCTCCACACTACATTCTTTCAAAGTTGTTTTATTTAAAACTTTTACATGACATTTATATAAAACTTTACTTTGAACATCCTGCAAACTTAACTCTTCAAGCCCCCTCAGGTCCAGAAAAGTTCCAGACAGTTCTTTGAAATTGGGACTAAAAAAAAATACTTGGAAAGGGATCTGTATTATTAGGAAACAGTTTCTCATTATAAAAGTCAATTAACATATTATTTTCTTCAGCTGAACTTTACCGACTGCACACTTAGATGTGAGGCCAAGGACTGAGCATTGTTTAAACCAGGACCAGCAACATCTAACAAATCATGCAGTTTTAATATCTTAGCAGAAACTAAACAAAGAAGCAGTCTGGGTGTAACTTCACATATAACATCAAATCAGTACAATGAGGAAGTCGTCGTTTTTCAAGTAAGTCCCAAACTTTAAAAAGTCCCTTATAAAATGGAGAAAGTCCATTGCACTGCAGCTTGCTGCAGTCGCATCAAAAACCATGCCAAGTCCTTAGGTCCTGTGAGGTACCTTTGAATAAAAAGTCGAAAGGCTGCCCCTCTGCTGGGCAAATGAATAAGTCCTTGTCCTCCTCCATTTCTGGGAAAAAAAAGTATCCAATGTAAAGTGCTCCAAAAAAAAGTCCACCAGACTGGCTTGAATTTTACAAAAACGTCCATTTGGAGGATCAACGCAGGCCAAACGATGCCACAAAGCTGAAGCTACAGGTTATTAATTATTATAACCCTCCCTCTAAAAGACATTTTTGGCAAAAGCCATTTCCATTTTTCCAGTCGCCCTTTTACATTTTCTCGAACTTCTTCCCAATGTTTGCTTAACATTGAATCCTTGCCAACATATACTCCTAAATATTTTAACCCATCCCTTTTCCAGGACAAACCACCTGATAGTTTAGGAAGACAATGGGACCATTTACCACTTGCTATGGCTTCACTTTTTGACCAGTTAACCTTGGCAGAGGAAATTATACCAAAATTGCTAAAAATTTCTTTAAGAAGATCAATATCACTTTGCCCTTTAACCAAAACAATAATATAATCTGCATAAGCAGACAAAATAAAATTTGCTCCAGAGCAAGGTATGGTGCAACCTTCAATGCTTTCTCTGATCTTAACCAATGGCAAGAGCATGCAATATTCCAGAAAGAGCACAACCTTGTCTAATACCTCTGTGAATTTTAGAGGAGCACTCAGACCATCATTAATTTTCAGTACACTCTCAACATCCTGGTACAAAACCCTAATCATGGCAATAAAACCAGAGCTGAACCTGAAATCCTCTAGTGTGCACAAGAGATAGCTGTGCTCAACCCGGTCGAATGCCTTTTCCTGATTGAAAGAAATAAGACCAGTGTCTATGTCCAATAGCCAAGAGACATCCAAAATATACAGAATTAGATAAACATTATCTAAAATAGACCTGTTAGACTCACAGTAAGTTTGATCATGATGAATAACCTGCCCAACTACCTCCCTCAACCTAATGGCCAAAGCTTTAGAAAAGAGCTTTAAATCAGAGCACAAGAGTGAAACAAGGTGCCAGTTCTTTATTTCTTTTAAATCACCTTTTTTGGTAGCAACCCTACGGCCAGACTATTATTGAGCACAGACAGCAAATCACTCCCCAGCACTGACCAAAACGTTTTATAAAACTCAATTGGCAGACCATCAATTCCAGGAGCCTTATCCATGCTCCGCAGAGCAACATGCAGCTCAGATGCTGAAAGCGGCCTCTCAAGACAAGAATGGGTCTTATCTGGTACTTTAGGCAAACCCATAAAAAGATCCATCCATCTCTACTGCACTCTGAAAAGATGAGCGGATCAAAGCTCCCTGTGCTAACAGGTTATCCAGAGTGCTGCTTTTAACTTTGAGGAGCTCAATATGTCCTCGATTTCCTGTGGAATCTATCAAATTCTGAAGTTTCACTGTTTCAGTCTCTAGGGTTTTCACTGACTCAGAGATGTCCTAGGATATGTTAAGAGTGTACTGACTGCACAGTTGCTGTATCTCTTTTTTTTTTCCCCCCATGGTCCCACCATTTCTGTAGGGAAGTAAAATCTTTTTTCCTAGAATTAAATTGTTTCCCAAAAAAAATCTAAAAACATCTTTTAAAAAAAATATTCTTGATAACATATAAATCATATTTCTTGATAACATTAAAATGTTTTTTTTTTTTTAAAAAACAAAAAAAACAATAGAGATTATCCAATCTAGCCATAGAAATAACAATTTTCTCTTGTTTGAGCCCATGTGTACTGCCTTTGGGAGTCCATAACAGTGTTAAACATATCACTTCCTGTTGCCAGCAGGTGGTGCTATGACTATAACTGAATATGGGCATGGACATGTGTTCAGGACAGAACTTTTATCACGTGTGTGAAGTTTTGGGCAGATCGGACATTGTTTGCCTTAGTTACAGCAGCTTCCTGTTTCATGGCGAAACATCGCTGCACGTATTTGTATGAAACTCAGTACACATATAGACCTCATCGGGCCTAACACTTTCGTTCTCTAAAGCCGGGCACACATTTAACGACTAGCTAAAACATTCTAAGACTGTGCTCAACATACACGCGATTGTTTCCAGTGACTGAAGCCGATTTAAATACTTACACATGGAATTTAAACACCGACTGTAATCGCAGACTGAACGCAAATGGTTCTGACTGGACGCGTTTGAGCGCGATCAGTCATAAATATCAATTTACATTCATAATCGGCCTTACAATCGTTAAATGTGTGCCCGGCTTAAGTTATACGCCAACCCAACAGGAAGTCGACTATTACGGGTTGTTTAAAAAACGCATGCTCTGGAATTTGATATACTCCTCCTAGGCGATTAATCCGATCACCATCAAACTCGGTCAGCATGAAGTCAAGACACTGAGGATGTAAAATTGCCAGCGGATTTTTTATATCTATTTATATATATTTTATTGTTTCCACGATCGCAAATTCCATCTTTATCAAAACAAGATACTTTATCACTCATTTGTGCTTAACCTGTATTGCTTCGTCTGCATTGTGATTCTGATCTGCACTCTTCTCAGGGCGCATAAGCTTTCCGTGTCTTGACAGTTCCCTTTCAATCACTTCATGTTTAATAAACAGTGGGGCATTTGATAATATTACTCTTTTCGCTGGGTGCTTTGACACCGTCATAGTGATCAGTGCACACTGACCGATGACACACCCACAAGCTTTTCTTCTCTTTACATAACAACAAAACAACAAAAAAACAGATTAAAAGATAGAAAACTCAATCACACCGTAGAGCTCACTCCAACACACTCCACGCTCCATCCACTCACTCACAGCATGCACTCGAGAAAGAGAGAGAGAGAAGAAAAACAGATAAGTGAATCTTGAGAAAAAATCAAACTATGAGACAACGACATCTTAAAACGCAATTATGCTAATTATAAATATTTTCCACAGCATTAATTCTGGATTGAACAATGGTTGTGGTGGAGCTGGAACTTTCTGGATCATCAGAGAAAACTCCCGCAACATCATTGTGAATATGGTAGTAATACAGGAAAAGGAAAAACCCTGAAAAACATATTTCAGCTAATTCATATACATTTCACATATAATTAAAGTCATTTGTATAATCTTCTAAATGTAACCAAAAACCATAACTAAAAGTTTGCATCGCACACAATCATCCATGTAGGACTCGTGTGATTGTTACTCACCCTGAAACGAATTCAACACAGTGAAGATGTAATATGAGGGAATGAGCATCGCTCCATAACTGAAGAACGCCACAGCCCATGTCAGGCCGAAGAGCAGGAACAAACTCAACACCATCATGAGCTGCTTTCTGAACGTCTTTCTCTTGCCATCCGGCGCTCTTATATGTCGGGCTTGGACAATCTTAGTGACGATCATGATGAAGACCCCTGTCGTGAAGAAGAAGACAAAAGCGTAGTAGCCAATGTTCACTATGTAGTGAATTAAAGGATCTGTAATCCAGCACCTATAATCAGAGGAAAACAGACAATGTTGACATGATGAAACTTTAAAGCTTCCATATTATTCATGCATTTGTGACATCAGAGCAACTTACATTCTTGTGGTTTTTCCAGACGTTGTGTTTGTAATCACTGCTTTATATCCTCCTACAGAAACAACAGCTATGACTATAGGAGCCGAAAATGCTGAAAACACACAAGACCAGGGTTATTATAGTTCACTTAAACAAAAAAAACATTAAAATATGTTACTGTAAATTAGGGCTGTCAAACGATTAATCGCGATTAATCGCATACAACATAAAAGTTTGAGTTTGCCTAATATATGTGTGAGTACTGTGTGTAATTATGATGTATATATAAATACACACAAATTAATGTATATATTTAAGAGAAATATGTTATTTATGTACAAAATATTTTTAACTGAACATGACGTATAAAAAAAACTTATTTTGTTTCAACTAGTGACCAAGACTAACTAAAAGTAATTAAAACTAAACTAAAAATTAATGAACTATATAGACAGAAAAGAAAATCTAAGTATTAAGTACTAACTATTAAGAATTAAAATGAAAACTGAAAATATAAAAATAAAACCGATCCAAAACATTAATAAAATCTAGAATAAAATTTTAAATAATACTGATGGAGACAAAACTGATTTTATTGAGTTTTCAGATGCTTTTAAAGAAACAGCTCAAGAAAAGGACAAAAAGACCATAAAAGATAAAATATGATGCAATATATTTTCTTTTTCAGGTGAACTCGAGTTTACAGTCTGACTTACTGGTCTTTGCTGTTCTTAAAGGTGCCCTAGAACCAGTTTTTACAAGATGTAATATAAGTCTAAGGTGTCCCCTGAATGTGTCTGTGAAGTTTCAGCTCAAAATACCCCATAGATTTTTTTTAATTCATTTTTTTAATTGCCTTATTTGGGGCATCATTAACTATGCACCGATTCAGGCTGCTGCCCCTTTAAATCGCGCGCTCCCCGGACTATAATACAGTGCATTTACAAAGTTAACACAGCTAATATAACCCTCAAATACATCTTTACAAGATGTTCATCATGCATACTGCATGCATGCGTCGGATCATGCGAGTATAGTATTTATTTGGATGTTTACATTTGATTCTGAATGAGTTTGAGGCTGTGCTCTGTGGCTAAAGCTAACATTAGACACTGTTGGAGAGATTTATAAAGAATGAAGTTGTGTTTATGCATTATACAGACTGCAGGTGTTTAAAAAATGAAAATATCGACGGCTCTCTTGTCTCCGTGAATACAGTAATAAACGATGGTTACTTTAACCACATTTAACAGTACATTAGCAACATGCTAACGAAACATTTAGAAAGACAATTTACAAATATCACTAAAAATATCATGTAATCCTGGATCATGTCAGTTATTATTGCTCCATCTGCCATTTTTCGCTATTGTTCTTGCTTGCTTACCTAGTCTGATGATTCAGCTGTGCACAGATCCAGACGTTAATACTGGCTGCCCTTGTGTAATGCCTTGAACATGGACTGGCATATGCAAATATTGGGGGCGTACATATTAATAATCCCGACTGTTACGTAACAGTCGGTGTTATGTTGAGATTTGCCTGTTCTTCTGAGGTCTTTTAAACAAATGAGATTTACACAAGAAGGAGGAAACAATGGTGTTTGAGACTCACTGTATGTCATTGAACTTGTTATTCAACTATGCCAAGGTAAATTCAATTTTTGATTCTAGGGCACCTTTAAAGTATCACTATAAAAGGTGTTTTGTTCATATAACTCACTCCAGCTGAACACGGTGATCTTCCTCATGTAGTTTGTGATGGTGACGTTCTGTCTGATGAGCCATAAGTACATATGAAGAGCTTGAATGAAGAACCAGGTGAATGTAGTCAGCATGGAGTAATGCATGAGCAGCGCTATGAAGACACACGCAGACTTGACTTCTGTGTTGGCGACGCTCTCGTTTGACAAAAAGGATAAATTCAGGAGAAAAAAAGCCACAAACATGTTGATCAAGATCTTCGTGGCCTGATTTGATTTGGCTTTCCTGTTCAAATATAAAAACAACCTGTATTTGTAACATTTAGCAGATGCCTTCATCAAAAAGAATAACAAAAGCAATTGGTCAAAGAACTTAAAGTAACTACAGTATATGTTATAGTTTAAGATACTCTACCGTAACAGGAAATGCATGAACAGACCGGCGGACAGAAAAAACATGGAGATGCCGCAGCCGATAGAAGTGATGAAGCTCAATGAATCCACATACGGTGCTGTGATGTTTGCATTTACATCTGGAGGAGACTGAGAGATCAGAGAAACACAACAGAAACAACCCTCTTGAAACCCTTTGTTGTTTATTAGCAAGAATCAGATCTTTACATTTTTAATGCATTTAAATTGTTTGACTTCTTTAGTCATCTTTTACAAGTTCATTAGCTAAAGGACTCTGATATTGATTTCATGGGACTTTAAATGAAACACTTCTCACCATCAGCACTGCAAAGAACGTCAGATGTGAACACGAGCACTTTATGGTGTTGTTGATTTTTACTGTCTCACAGCCAGACGTCGTCCATGTAAGATTTCCTTTGAAGAAAAGAGTGCAAGGAATGAAATTAATTATTTAAAATAAAGTATGTTTGTTGATGGGAACTGATCAAAACCATAAATAAATGTACCTTTTCCATCCCAAGAACTGCAGGACGCCACACCGACCTGTATGAACATGTTTGATTTTTATTTTGCTTTCACAGTGTCTGATTATTATAGCAAAATAAGTTTCGCAACGAAACTTTCATTACCAGATCTTTCTGTGTAAAGAACATTTCTATATTGTCTGTAAGGTTGGAGATGTTGGCCCTCATCGTTATTCCATAAACCTCATTATTCAAAACAGTGTAATTTTTAGTTACTTCCTAAAAATGAAACCATACAAGAACATAGAAAATCAAACATAAATTTGTGAATACAATAGATCCAACAAACAAAAAAAGTAAAAAAAAAAAAAAAAAAAAAAAAAAATCTTATGCTTTTATATTTTCACTCTCGTTAGAGAGGTTAAAAGCACCATTGAAGCATCATATTGTAACGAGTCGGGACACAAGGGAACGTGAGATCAATCTGCAGGCTTTACTGAGCAGATATCGTGGTCTAACAGGCAGTGGTCACACAATGGCAAACAGGTACAACAGGGGATAGACAGAATCGTGGTTGTATAACAGGCAGTAAGTCAGGCAGGCAGATATCAATCATAAGTCCAAGGCAGAGCAAGGATTCCAAAGGGCAGGCAGCAGAGAATCATGAACGGGGATCAGACAGGGTCAACAACAGGCAGGCAAACAGAATGACAAATGCTCAGAAATGCAAACCGTAGTAATACAAGACCTCGCAATGAGTGTGAGGATGAGAGCGGCTTAAATAGTCCAGGTAATGAGCTGCAGCTGGGTGTGGGTGATTGCTGATTGGTGGAGTGAGTGCAGGTGATTGGCAGGGAGGATTATGGGAGATGGAGTCCGGGAATGACTGGAACTGAGACACATACACTGAACAAAATTATAAACAACACTTTTTTTCTTGCCCCCATTTTTCATGAGTTGAACTCAAAGATCTAAGACTTATTCTATGTACACAAAAGGCCTATTTCTCTCAAATGTTGTTTACAATTCTGTCTAAATCTGTGTTAATGAGCACTTCTCCTTTGCCGAGATAATCCATCCACCTCACAGGTGTGGCTTATCAAGATGCTGAGTAGACAGCATGATTATTGCACATGTGTGCCTTAGGCTGGTCCAGGGGTCCAGGGGGGTCCGAAAACCAGTCAGTATCTGGTGTGACCACCATTTGCCTCACGCAGTGCAACACATCTTCTTCGCATAGAGTTGATTAGGTTGTTGATTGTGGCCTGTGGAATGTTGGTCCACTCCTCTTCAATGGCCGTGCAAAGTTGCTGTATATTGGCAGGAACTGGAACACAGTTTTATACGCAGATCCAGAGCATCCCAAACATGCTCAATGGGTGACATGTCCGGTGAGTATGCTGGCCATGCAATCAGAACTGTACAACATAACCCCACCACCACCATGGGCCACTCGATCCACAATGTTGACATTAGCACACCCACACGACACCATACACGCTGTCTGCCATCTGGCCTGTACAGTGAAAACCGGGATTCATCCATGAAGAGAACACCTCTCCAAAGTGCCAGACGCCATCGAATATGAGCATTTGCCCACTCAAGTCGGTTACGACAACGAACTGCAGTCAGGTTGAGACCCTGATGAGGACGACGAGCATGCAGATGAGCTTCCCTGAGATGGTTTCTGACAGTTTGTGCAGAAATTCTTTGGTTATGCAAACCGATTGTTGCAGCAGCTGTCCGGGTGGCTGGTCTCAGACGATCTTTGAGGTGAAGATGCTGGATGTGGAGGTCCTGGGCTGGTGTGGTTACACATGGTCTGCGGTTGTGAGGCCAGTTGGATGTACTGCCAAATTCTCTGAAACACTTATGGTAGAGAAATTGAACATTTAATTCATGGGCAACAGCTCTGGTGGACATTCCTGCAGTCAGCATGACAACTGCACGCTCCCTCAAAACTTGCGACATCTGTGGCATTGTGCTGTGTGATAAAACTGCACATTTTAGAGTGCAATATTCATGCTGTCTAATCAGCATCTTGATAAGCCACACCTGTGAGGTGGATGGATTATCTCGGCAAAGAAGAAGTGCTCACTAACACAGATTTAGACAGATTTTTGAACAATATTTGAGAGAAATAGGCCTTTTGTGTACATAGAAGAAGTCTTAGATCTTCGAGTTCAGCTCATGAAAAATGGGGGCAAAAACAAAAGTGTTGCATTTATAATTGTGTTCAGTGTCTAGCTCTTTTGAGCTCAAGAGATTTGTGTCATGATGGAAAACAGATTATTCTGTAAATGTATTTTTAAACATTTGGCTTTGCTGAATATAATGATGACAGAATTGTACTTTTTGAGTGAACTCTCTGGTAAACATTCCTTAAAATGTTCAAACTTTGATTTTTTTTTTTTTTTTTTTTTTTTTCAATTTTGAGTACCTTTCCCATGTTTTTTAACCGTAGAACTCCCAGTAACGCACATCCATTGTTTTCCCAGTCGTGATTTATTAAAGGCCTCACTGGGAATCTTTACAGACCAGGGAATGTCTGTCTTCTGGTCACTTTGACAGTCAACAACCTGTGGGAAAAAAAAGAAAAAAAGAATTGTCATAAAAAATGAGGAATCATACAATCATTTTATTGTTTCTCAAGTCTTACATCTATCCTTTTTGGATCTGAAGAGTAACACATGTCTCTGGTTTCTGTGTTATTGGCTTGTATGTGAAGAAGACCAATAATATCCCCCATGACAATCTGTGCGTTGCTTGTATTGTTTTTTTCCATCTGCTCCATTATAGACTCCAGATTGTCCAAAGTGTCTCTGCAAAATTGAATAATCACTCTGTATTCAGTAATTGTTATATCATTTTAAAAGTCACTGGTAACCATACACTTACGATGCTTTTGAGGGATTAATAAACCCATCCTTGTCTATTAGATCATCTGTAATTAGACTATAAGTAATCTCAGTTGTTTGGAGAATGGTAGTGAGATTGTTAGTTGTCACAGATGGTTTGAAACTTGTAGTTGGATTGTTAGTTGTCTCAGTTGGTTTGAAACTTGCAGTTAGATTGTTAGTTGAACTGGTCTTTGGATTGTTTATTGTCACAGATGGTTTGAAACTGGTCTCAGTTGGTTTGAAACTTGTAGTTGGATTGTTAGTTGTCTCAGTTGGTTTGAAACTTGTAGTTGGATTGTTAGTTGTCTCAGTTGGTTTGAAACTTGTAGTTGGATTGTTAGTTGAACTGGTCTTTGGATTGTTTATTGTCACAGATGGTTTGAAACTGGTATTTGGATTGTTAGTTGTCTCAGTTGGTTTGAAACTGTATTTGGATTGTTAGTTGTCTCAGTTGGTTTGAAACTTGTAGTTAGATTGTTAGTTGAACTGGTCTTTGGATTGTTTATTGTCACAAATGGTTCGAAACTGGTAGTTGGATTGTTAGTTGTCTCAGTTGGTTCGAAACTGGTAGTTGGATCATTAGTTGTCTCAGTTGGTTCGAAACTGGTAGTTGGATCATTAGTTGTCTCAGTTGGTTCAAAACTGGTAGTTGGATTGTTAGTGGTGGTGTTTGACAGTGGTCTGTCAGCAGTTGAACTTTCATTAACACAGATGACACACATCCATTCACTCCCATTAAAATGCAGAATGTATTTGCCTTCTTCTGTCCCTTTAGCACAAAGAAATAAGAGATAGATTTTAGTTATATATCTGTGTAATTGAGTCTCAGAGATTAAAGTGATCTAATATGTTGTTGTTTTACTGATAAACCTATAAATGTATAGTAATTTCAGCATGCATGTTCATGTTCCTCATATTTATTATTAGCTGGGTTTCCTTCCTACATTTTTACAATTTACATGTTTGCTAACAAATAGGATTAGTCACGTTTTATGATAATTATCTTGATTTTGAAATCAAAGTTTGGTGGGTGTGAAACAGGCAACTGAAACAACTGATAAAATTTAAGACAGACTTACAGTTACATGTATCTTCATCATATGTAGCGTTTGAACATATCTCTCCAGGATCAACAGAAGGGATTTTCAGAAAACCTCAAGAGAACATGACAACACACAATTCAACATAATTTTCAAGCCATACAGTATCCACCTTAATTTTAAGATAAGAGCTGTGTGACCATTTGTAACCTGTATATATGAGATAAATATTACAAATAAATAAGTTTTTTAAGTTAAATCCCAGATCAATCTAAGGGCGGTTGGCAACACTAGACTGTGAATGGAGCAAGTGATGGAAGGAAGTAACAACAAGGGATAACAGGGATAAACAGACTAATATTAGCATAGATGCCATTCTTCTTCTGATGTAACGAGTCCATCGAGTGTTATAGGAAAAGGTTCCTGCTGACCTAATTTATGCAACCTAACGATTATTTAACTGATTTGAAAATGGAAATTGAAGAAAAGCTCAATGAAGTACTGGGGAGCTAAACCATTTAGTGCTTTGTGAGTAATTAGTAGAGATGTTCCGATACCCCTTTTCCATTCCCGATACCGATACCTGAGCTCAGGGTATCGGCCGATACCGAGTACAGATCCGATACCTGGGTGTGTATCTGTCTATATATATATATATATATATATATATATACTACTAGCCCTGTATGAATTGATAGAATTATTTATGGTGTGCTACAGACTTATCCCTTAATAAAACAAGAACAAAAACATACAGTGAACTAGAGTATTTTTATTATCTGACATACATTTGTCAGTTATAGTATTATTTAATTATTTTAAGTGAAAAAGAACTTCAAATGCAGCCACAAATCTAACACTGTAAACTGAAAAAGGTATATTAGTTTTACAATATAACTATAAAAACAGTGCAACAAATAAATCTAGGAATATAATTATATAAGAAAATAATCTCTTTAAAACTTGAAGTCCAGAAACAATTTTGTTAAATAAAAATCTCACGTTTTCGACGACTGACAGCAGCTGGTCATCCAGAACAATAAACCCGACAATTTTGTCGGTTATCTTTATTTGTCTTTTGAAAACTTTTCTGTTTGTTTGAATGAAGCTGGCACGCCTCATCCTTCTCCATCTTAAGCGCGTCAAACGCCCGAATCGCTCAATTCGCACCGCGTCATTCACGTGAATCTCGCCGCAGGGAGTCAATTCGCGTCTTTGCATTGACTTAACATGTAAATCACTCGCGCTTATCGCTTCATTCGCGTCTGGTGTGAACGCAGCATTAGCCTTTATGTAACCATCGTGTTGTGCGGGGTGACGCGTCTTCAAATGCTTTATTAAGTTATTTGTGTTAAAGTTGCCAATACTTGTGCCACTCGAAATTGCAGCATTGCATATGAGACATGTCGCCGTTTTACTGGTCTGAAATACTGCCAAACAGCAGACATACTGCTAGCGCGTTTTCACTTCTCCGCTGCTCTAAACAGTGGTTGCTTGTGGCAACACAGCACAACTTCCTGTGTTTGCATTCTGAGCCGCGAAGAAGAATTGATTTCCGATTTGCTGAGTTAAGCAAAGATAGCGGGCACAACTAGGTATTGTTTAAGAAAATGGTATCGGATCGGTACGTGAGTTTAAATACTCGCCGATACCGATGCCAGAAATTTTTGTGGTATCGGTGGTATTTCCGATACTAGTATCGGAATCGGAACAACCCTAGTAATTAGCATGATTTTAAAATGTATACAGTGTTTAACAGGGAGTAATATAGTCTAGTACAGCTCGTAAAGTGGCCGCTGAATCCAACCCAGGATGACAGTAAGTTGGGGAGCAGCTAATACTTACTGGTTCTAGTAAGAACTCTAGCTCCTGCATTTTGGACCAGCTGGAGTTTGGAGTGGTCCAGTGGTCCAGCCCAGTAGAGCGTTACAATAATCTAGCCTTGAGATCATGAACTTGTGAACTAACTGTTCCACATTTGTCATTGAGAGCATTTTTCGTAGTTTAGATATACTTTTAAGATGGAACAATTTGGTTTTACAGATCAGATTTCTTTTCACTAGAAATGTGGCTTTCAAATGAAAGATTGGTATCAAAGAGCAAACCCAGGTTCCTAACTGACGACGAAGACTTGACAGAGCAGCCATCAAGTGTTAGACAGTATTCTAGGTTATTACGTGCAGAGGTTTTTAGTCCAATAATTAAAATCTGTTTTTTTTTTTAATTAATTAGTAAGAAATTACTAGTCATCCAATTTTTTTATATCAGCTACGCATTCTGTTAATTTTGTGAATTGGTAAGTTTTGTCAGGGCGTGAAGAAATATAGAGTATCATGTGAGTATCATCAAAATAGAGTATAACTCACTGTTCTTATTAATTTTTGAGGAATGCTGAATCTATTTTTGTACAAGTGAGATGAATACCTCACATGTAGTCTAGAAGATTTAATTCTACACAATGCTACAAAATTTATAACAGCCAGAGTTGAGAAAATTAACACAAAAGTAACATAACGTAAAAGTATAGAAGTAACTAAGTAATAATTAGTTACTTTTTAAGGGAGTAACACAATATTGTAACACATTACTTTTAAAAGTAACTTTCCCCAACAATGTAGTTATTTAACTATAGCAGCTAATGTCTCTCTCACACATTCAAAGAAAATAGCTTACTTCTGCATTGCAAAAAAGGTGGATATGAAATAAATACAACTTCTGCATTGAATAGTAATAAAAGTAATAATATTCATTCCCATAGTGGCCAGTTACACCTGTCCTGTTAAATAACCAACTGCCCTGCACTAATTAAAGACATAAACTGAAATTAAAAACAGATAAAAGTGGATAAAATCTTCACAAAAAATTCACAATATTCACAATTTCTGCAAATTATTACAAGACTAAACTAAAATAGCCCTAAACTAATAGGTTGAACCACGAGCTGCTCTTTCTCAGGATCTCATTACAGTGCTTACAGGACAATTAATATTCACACTCAGCAGTGATCAATCATAGTGGAGAGTGAAACACTAATTTGTGGACAGTATATTTGTTCATATGTGAAAAAGAACAACAACACTTCATCTGTTGTAGGGCGACACATACCTGCCGCTGGTGTAGAACTAACATCTAGTAATAACCACATCTTTATGTCTGCAAATGCCTCATCTATGCTGACTTCATATTGCCCCTCATTGTCGCATTTGCACTGTCCTGAAACCAGAGACAACATTCTAAATTTGTTGCAAAAATATTTTTTTAAGAGCTTTGAACTCAATAATGGTTTATAAATAAAAATTTTATTTTTTGTTTACATTTTAAATGTTCAAATCAACATACTTATCTGGTGTGACGCACAACAGACGATCATCAACCACAGCAAATTCTGCTTTTGTCGAGACATAATTCCCAAAAACAGCCTGATTGAGACACAAGTGTTGAATTTTCTTTTCAATAGATATTGGTAGTAAATCTTAAAGCATTTGATTATTACATTCTTGAGATGAAAGTGCACAGTCCAAGAGGAGAGAGTTTAATCCGTTCACATATGAAATTGTAGGATTATGATCCACAGCTTAGAGACACTGAAACACTGACATACGGTTCATTTGCATACATGAAAATCGAGTTTATTTGGGTTTCAACTGTGAATTTCAGTATTTTCAGTGTTTTGTGTTTTCAGTAACCACATATGTTCAACATCCTTGTGTGATCAAGGAAATATCTGAATCCACAGGCGTGTGAATTTAGTTTCGTCCTGAAGATGTAAATTTGTTTTCTAAAAGAGGTTATTGTGTCTGTCTGACATCCATACGCTCAAACATACAGGACAGCAGGATGATTATAACACTCAATAAATCTAACATCACTGATATTCAGCACAATTCAATCCTCCCACAATAACAGACAGTTTCAGTAACGATTATCTCAGATGTTTTTCATTTTATTTTGAATGATTTCAGTACATTTAATTTAATGTACATCATTTTAAACAGTTCCCTTTCATTCAGAAGTAAATTTTTCTTTGTTGTTCTGATTTAAGTGAGAAAAAAAAATTTAATTTGATTTTGGTGAAATTACACAGTTTCCCTGAAACAATGACTGTACAAAGGTTTTCGCAAGAAATTTGTTTTTATAATTGTTTTAAAATAACATAATTGTTAATATAATTGTCAAAAAATAACCAAGGCAAACAAACATACATATACCAACAAAAGTGAGGGTGTACTCACACTAGGCACAGTTTCCTTGAACCAAGCCAGAGCACGATTGTCCCCCTCCCAACTCCCCCGCTGGCCCGCACTCACATGTCAGTGTTCCAGGCCGGTGCACACTTACGTCATATACAATGCAACTTTTTGTATGGAAGAAAACAGGAAGAAATGCACTTTTGCTAAGATATTGCCTAATAGATTTATCATTTCTGCCACGCAGCGATTTTCACTTGTACGTATCAGAGGTTTATTACAAAGGCAGCCGACATTAATGGAGGAATTTTGCAGCTTTACTCACAATATACAATTGCTGTTTATTTTTATGCTTGAGCCCCACACCGCACCCACCCACAACTGATCCACCGCACCAGACAGGGACTGGTATGCCATCGCCTCCTGGGGTCCCGAAGCATGTGGATATAGATAGAAGTGTACAGTTGTGGTTGGCAGAAATCAAACAAACAACCAAGTATTGCAGTTCATTACTTAAACAGGTATGTGACTGACAAAGGACATTAATGTTTCATACAGGGCACACAAAATACAAACCTTAACAAGAAATGTTACACAAACATTGTTTTTATTGTTTATTTAAAATTTCTTTAGAGAGAAGCATTATTTTTCCTAATTTTACCCAAAATGGGGTGTTGTGAGCTTTAGTGAGCACACATGTAATGTAATGTCTGTTTCACTCATACTTGTGGCCAGAGGGCGCCCTTACACAGAAAGTCCACAAGTGAGACTCATAGATGTTGATTTGAATGGGCTGATTTGAAATTCAGTCAACGCATTAATTGAAATGTTTATGATAATGAAAAGTCCTTCAGGGTCTATAACGGTGGCGTTATGAACAAATGAGATTTTTTTTTTATGCAGGAGGCATAAGTTTGGCTTTATTTAAATGATTCAAAACTTTGATCTTCTTTATCTGAGAACCATATCTACAAACATTTCAGGCTTGAAAAGCAATCGATAACATGTTATATTGGGTAGTGGTGGTGTGTGTATAAGTTTATGATCATGGCAGTTATTGACTCAGGAATGGGAGTAAAGGGTTCAGAAATGCCAGGGGGTAATGTCTTTATCACAATATAATTGTCCATCCGCTGAATCCAACCCAGGATGACAGAATGTTGGGCAGCAGTACTGGAACAGCAGCGCAAGACTGGAGGAGAACAGAGAGAACCAGGCAGGATTCAGTGCTTTATTGGAGGAACAGTTGGGGACCCGCTCATTTACGGAATATGCATAAAGGATTTACGAGCTCGCCTTTTGAATGCAGCTTACGGCGAACCGCTGACCTGGCCTAAGATATTGGACATTGTGAACAATTTTGAATGTACTGTGACGAGTTTAAAATCATTTCAGCTTGCACCTCTGAGAACTGTTAGTGTGAGTTATGCGAAGCTCTCTAGAGAGCATCCAGGAGAGGAGGAGAGGAGAATATGCCAAGGAAGAGTAGTCGCAAAATGGGCGATAAAACCCCGTTACAGGTGTCTTGGAAAGGGACAATTGCAAGTATTAAGATTTTCAATGCAGAGAATGCGAGAAAAAGGGACATTTATGGGTTATTTCCACCGAGCGGTGTGTACAGTACTGTATGGTATGCAGTCATTTCTGTTTCAATTGTCAGAAGTTGTTTCCAAAATACCGAAATGTACCGTACCACTTTTTGGGACCCTTCCGTTGGAGTACCTATCACAGTAGTCTGGTACCTAAAGGGTGGAGCTAGACTCATTGCAGAACACTGATTGGTTGACAGCGAATCTTCACTTGCGCTACAAGGGGAATGACAACACAAGACGCACCATTTTTTAAATATACAATTGAAACACGATACAATTGCATCACAAAGAGCCACATGCCGAGAAGCAAGAACAAGATCTGCTGTATGTCCTCCATTGTTGTTTACTGTCGCTTTCTTCTTTGAGTGAGAATGACATCGATCGATACTTTACAGCATACACCACACTTATCAAGTAAGGATACTGTTGAAGGTGGAAACGCAAGCCCGATCAGGGTTTATCATCCAAAATCGTACTGTACTGTACCGCTCAGTGGAAACGAGCCATGAGAGCGTGCCTGTGAAAATTCCATGCCACAGAAAAGACCGGAGAAAAATAGCGGCGGGTTCTCCAAATCACCAGCCACGAATAAGCCGGTTTGGGAACGCAAGACAAAATACATCTTTACTGAAGGGGTCAATGTGGGAGAGATCGTGATGTGGTCAAGAAAGAAGATGATGCCCAATACTTCAAAGGATAAATGGAGCACAGATCAGCTAGTACGACCACCGGACTCCAGTGATGATTTGAATCGGCCCGTTGTGGAAGCTGAGGGGCAGCAGTTATACGGACAAGGACTGTGGACTGTTTGCATTAAAAGGTGCAAACAGTGAGTATGTATGTATTGTTTTGCGATGCGTCTCTAAGCACCTTTACCTTATTTTTATTATTCTCAGGTTAGGTAAGAAAGTCAAATCTGACCTAAATTATAAGCATTTTAAAAATACTTACAATCAGACAGAAAACTTCTCCGTGGTCTGTTCAGGCTCAACGACTTAAATTAATGCCACATGAGGCCAGGTTTAGTTATAAAGTTATAAGTTCATTTATTTATTACATTAATACTACTAACATTATATATATTCTACTAACATTCTATACAAGTAATTAAATAAAGTATAAGTATTGAAAAGTTCTTCAGTCAAGGCAATATCAGCGATGGAGGCATCATCAGCTGGTTCTGGTGTCGGAGGTACAGGCTCAGGTGTGAAGCAGCCCCTCTTGTTCTCTTCATGGTCCAGCCTTTTATAGACTATCTGACCACTTGATGTCATCTTCTTGGGAATTCCCCTCATCTGAATCTATATATAGAGGCCTCTCCTCTTTGTTCTGGACTCTTCTCCTCTGCTGCATCCTGCTCTTCTGATCAAGACATCCTTCAACGGTAAGATTGCCTTTCTTTCTAATACATGTTATTTCCTTTCTAATCTACTAACACGTTACTAACAAATGCATTTCCAGTTGTTTTGTATTCTTTCATAAGTGATTAATACATGCAATAAAGGCATTACAATACCAGTTGTCTGTCATTCTTTAGTAGTTAATACATGCTTTAATAAAGACGTTACAATACTGGTTGTCTTTCATTCTTGATGTCACGGTAGAACACAAAGCAAACAGGTAGATCCAAATGCAGCAATAGGGGTTTATTTAGGGCAAATCCAAAAGCGTAATCCAGTTAACAAGCAGGGGTCAAAATCCAAAAACAGCAGTCCAACAAAAAACTAGAAACAAAACCAGCGAACAAGAAAACCTGGGAACAGACATCTGGGGTGACATTAACAACGAACCACAAACACAGACAGAAACACCTCAGTATAAATACACAAACACTAATGAAATGATGCCAAACAGGTGAGTGCAATGATAATGAGATAATGAGTCCGGGGAGTGCGTAATGGGATATATAGTCCTTGGGGTGAAAACAGTCCAGGATGGAGTGCCCTCAAGTGGCTAATTCGGGCACTCTCACTGACGGTCGTGACACTTTAATGGTTAATATATGCTTTAATAAAGATGTTATAATACCAGTTGTGTGTCATTCTTTGATAAGCAATTAATATATATGCTATTGGGCTCTTTTTCTTTCTACATTCTTTTGATGTGATCACATCTTTTTGTTTACATGAACAGATATCAACCTTTTTGTTTACATGAACAGATATCAACCTTTTTGTTTACATGAACAGATATCAACCTTTTTGTTTACATGAACAGATATCAATCTTTCTGTTTACATAAGCAGCTATCAATCATTTTGTTTATATAAACAGCTATCAAACATTTTGTTTATATGAACAGCTATCAAACATTTTGTATATATACAAAAGTTATCTCTCATAATCTTTCTCTTTACACATCAATTTCCAATTTATCAACAGTTTGTTTTTATACAAAAGTTATCTCTCATAATCTTTCTCTTTACACATCAATTTCCAATTTATCAACAGTTTGTTTTTATACAAAAGTTATCTCTCATAATCTTTCTCTTTACACATCAATTTCCAATTTATCAACAGTTTGTTTTTATACAAAAGTTATCTCTCATAATCTTTCTCTTTACACATCAATTTCCAATTTATCAACAGTTTGTTTTTATACAAAAGTTATCACTTCCAATTGCTTCGCTGTTTACCCATAAACAAGTTATATATATATCTCTCATAACAGCTGTACTTCATAAACAGCTAACTTCTTTTCACTTGTTTACACACAACATGTCATTGAACATGTTTCTTCCTCCAAGGTATCTCTTTATGATAGCTGTATCTCATAAACAGCTTACTTCTGTTTATCTTCAAATCAAAGTTGTGTTGTCATCATTATTCTTTATAAGCTGAAGAGGTACAAGTTGCATAGAAAAGTTGCATTTCTAATGAAGCAGGGTGTGGCTCATATCAACAGTATGTGAGTATGTAAAACCATACATGGTAATGATCTGATGTAATGGTGTTAAGTTAAAGATGGAGGTTGATACAGGAGCAGCCATGACTATCATTTCAGAGACTTTTTATAGAAAAGGGTTCAAAAAAATGTAACCTTTAGCCTTGTGATGTAACCTTGAGGACCTACTGCTCAAGGCCAATTTCAGGTTACAGTGACATATAAGGAACAGTCAGAAAAACTGGTCTTACTGGTGTCTAAGGGTAAGGGAAAAGCCTCATGGAAAGAAACTGGATTCAGCGCTTATCGCTAGACTGGTCGAGAGTGAATTATGTGGTTGATCCAGTAAGTGTCTTGAGAAAGTCTTGAGAAATGCTCAAAGGTGTTTAATCGTGACCAAGGAGTAATTTCAGGAGTATGCGCCAAATTGCAAGTTGTTGAAAATGCAATTCCAAAATTTTGCAAGAGCAGAACAGTATCTTATGCCATGAGAAATGCAGTTGACAAACACTTACAGCTGTTGGAAAAGCAAGGTGTAATCACGCTGGTTGAGTACAGTGATTCGGCTGCACCCATTGTGTGTATACCAAAAACGAATGGTGATGTGCGTATTTGTGGAAATTACAAAGTCACAATCAACCTGTGGTTAGTTGTTGACAAATATCCCCTGCCAAAACCCCCAGGGTTGGCAGGTGGTAAATACTTTACAAAACTAGACTTAATTCAGGTGTACCAGCAAGTAGAATTAGATCCGCAATCTAAGCCATACTTGACGATTAACTTTGGGATTGTATCAGATAAATTGCTATGGTGTGTCTAGTTCACCAGCAATTTCAGGATCAGGAATGAGTGCATCCAGTACCAGAGAAGGTCGAGGCTATTGAAAAAGCCCCGGCACCTAAAAATGTGACTGAGCTCAGAGCTTTTTTAGCACTGCTTTCGTACTATGGCAAATTCAAGGAGAACTTGTGAACCGTATTAAACCCATGACTGAATTATTACACAAGGACCAGTGGTCAAAGGCCTGTCAACAGTCGTTTGAAGAAGCTAGAAAGCTGTTGATGTCTTCAAGTGTGTTAACACATTTCGACCCCCAACTTCCCATATGTGTGATGCATCTGCATGGAGTAGGGGTAAACTATTCCCAAATTGAAAAGGAAGCCTTAGGTATAATTTTTTGATTAAAATTCTGATTAAAAAGACATCATATTAGAAACTGACAAAGACAAAGTTCTAATGAAACTGAAGTCATTCACAGTAAAAGGTTGGCCAAAAGGGTGTCAGATGAAAATTCAAACCTTTTTGGTATAGATGTGAAAAGATCACATTAGAGGCTCACTGTCCATTGTTGGGGTTTTGAGTAATTGTACCCGACTCGCTAAGACATCAACTCTTAAAAGAACTACACGAGTCAATTACATTTACGGATGGTCAAGAGTAAGACAGTAGCCAGAAGCCATTTTTGGTGGCCTAAATTGGATAATGATACTGAAAATATGATTAGTCACTGCAAGGTATGTGCATTACATCAAAAGATGCCTAACACTGTACCTGTGCATCCCTGGAAATGGCCTGAATATCCATGGGAGAGAATGCATATTGATTTCTGTGAAAAGGGGAAGCATCAGTTTCTATTGGCTATTGATGCTTATTCAGGCTGGCCAGATATCAAGTTGATGACTAATACTACTGCCAGAGCAACAGTTGAGGTTATGCGTAATATGATTGCCAACTATGGATTACCTAAGGCAATTTTTTCAGATAATGGAAATTAATGGGGTAAAACGTCAAATCGGCAGCATACCATCCTGCCTCAAATGGTTTAGTAGAGAGAGTGGTTCAAACCTTTAAAAAGTCTTTGGAAAAACAAAAAGAGTTGGACATCACACTTCAACATTGTATTGACAAATTTTTATTCATTTACAGAAATGCTCCCTTGAGTTTTACAGGGAAAACTCCATCCTAATTGTTTCTGAAAAGAAAAATTAGAACGAGGTTGTTTCAGATACAACAAACAGTAAGTACAAAAAACAAAGTTAGCTCATGTGAGAGTATTTTATCTACAGCAAAAGGTACTTGTGAAACAGTTCATGGGAGGGGAAGAGAAGTGGAAGTTAGGAGAAATTGAAAGACTTGTTAGCTCCAGTTACTTATCCGGTCTGTGTTGAGGGAAAGTCATACAAAAAGCATGCAGATCAGTTAAGAGCAACAAAATTAATGGCTACTGAACAGGATGCAGAAGCACTTTCAGCAAAGAACTTGTTACACCTCACAAACAATGTTGAACTTAAGTCCTGTGTTGAGACAGAGTAAAAAATGTAATGGTTGAACCAGAAGAATCGAAAGAGTCTGTTTATACTCGACCCTGTTAGGTAAAAAAAAAAAAAAAAAAAGAGTTCAACTGAGGTTAAATTTGTAAAGAAAAAAAAAAAAAAAAAAACATCTGCAACCTGAAAAAGGGGGTGCCTAATTATTTTGTTGTTGTATGGCTATTTGATTTTTTTTTTTTTTTTTCTGTTGTGCGTTTTGTATTTTTGATTGTTGTATTTTCAGAGGAGGAATATGGTGTATTTAATGTTAAGAATCATATAAGTGTGTTTTTTCGGAAATACTGAGTTTTTTTGTTTGTTTATTAAGGAAGATTGTGTTTGACAATCTGTTATGTATGTGTTAAACAGAGTAGAGCATCAGTGCCTCCTCCTGGCTGAGGGTGGGTGTGTCGGTGAACTTGTTGATTGTTGGAGCCATGCCCATAAAAAAATCAGTCCAGAGTCAGACACCTTAATCTTTAATTATGCTAATTATAAATATTTTCCACAGCATTCATTCCGGATTGAACGATGGTTGTGGTGGAGCTGGAGCTTTCTGGATCATCGGAAAAATTTCCCGCAACATCATTGTGAATGTGGTAGTAATACAGGAAGAGGAAAAACCCTGAAAAAACCCAGTAGAATATATTTCAACTAATTCATATTCATTTTACTTATCATTAAAGACATGTATATTTTTTTTTTAAATGTAACCAAAAAACATAACCAAAAGTTTGCATCGCACACATCCATGTAGGACCCATGTGATTGTTACTCACCCTGAAACGAGTTCAACACGGTGAAGATGTAATATGAGGGAATGAGCATCACTCCATAACTGAAGAACGCCACAGCCCACGTCAGGCCGAAGAGCAGGAACAAACTCAACACCATCATGAGCTGCTTTCTGAACGTCTTTCTCTTGCCATCAGCTGCTTTTATGTGTCGGGCTTGGACAATCTTAGTGACGATCATGATGAAGACCCTGTCGTGAAGAAGAAAACTAAAGCGTAGTAGCCAATGTTCACTATGTAGTGAATTAAAGGATCTGTAATCCAGCACCTATAATTAGAGGAAAACAGACAATGTTAACATGACACTTTAAAGCTTCATTAAAGAGTACCTATTATGCACTTTTACAGAGTCTTGATGTTGTTTTTGGGCTCTACTAGAACAGGTTTTCATGCTTGAATGTTGATTATTTTCCTCATATTCTCCATTGTTGCAGCTCCTCTCTTCCCAGTCTGTCAGTAACACTCTGTTTAGTTCCTGTCTCTATAAAGCCCCTCCTTTTGAAAAACACAATGTGCTCTGATTGGTCGGCTGGAGCAGTGTGTTGTGATTGGTCAAGCACTTTCGAACGTGTTTGGGAAATGTCACACCCCTTACCATAACCTCCAGTTTCACTACTAACTAACCCAACCAGGCCCCGCCCCTTTATTCTGTTTATGAATTATTTAAATGAGGAATATTGTGTCGCGTTTGTTCCCAAAAGAAAACTCAAGACTACAATGGAGACATTTCAGGGAGTTCAGAAACAGTGGCTATGTTTTAATGCACCCATTTTCGTCAATGCAAATGAATTGGATCTGTTTACATGTACTCTAAACATTGTAATCTGATTTAAAAATCCATTTATATGTGTTTTATATACATTCTGATTAAAACTTTTGTGCACACAAAAGAATAAACCACCCCTTCCAATCCAATCGATTAAGGTGTTTACATGAATGTTTTTCAATCCGATTGAGCCGTCAATCCGATTACAAATGGATTATTTGGGTGCATGTAAACGTAGCCAGTGACACTGATATAGAGAATAACTCCCGCTGGAGGGACTTTGGAAGCCTTTTCATGCTCTAACAGCAACATTACACACTAAAGGAAGATGAACATGGAAAAAAGCAGGACAGGTCCTCTTTAATTCATCAGAACAACTTACATTTTTGGTTTTTTCCAGACGTTGTGGTTATAGTCAATGATTTATATCCTCCTAATGAAACAACAGCTACGACTATCGGAGCTGAAAATGCTGAAAACACACGGAGACCAGGGTTAGTATAGGTAACTAAACAAAACCATAAAAAAATTTGTAAGAGGAAATAAAATAAATTTTAACTGAGGATAAAATATGTATTTTTTAAAATAATCTAACAAGGCAACATTTCTCATTTTCATTTAGTTTAACTTGTACTAAATTAACTAAAACTTTAATAAAAAAAAGTAATAAACTATATAAGCATCTTGGGTTGCAAACTCAACCCAGAAACGAGACGCTGCATCTTGGTGTTGATGCTATGGGGAACGCCCTCGGCTTGACCACTGTCTGGGGCATGTGTAAACACACGAATCTATTGGCAGACGGCAGTCCATAACGTCACACACGGAGCGTCATCAGCTCTTTTGTCTGAAGGAGGCGTGCAGATATACCCTGAAGTATGGCAACAAAGACTAGGTGCCTCGTTCCCCTCCTCAGGGAACCGGGTTGCATTCTTAACACAACATGTTGCCTTTTGAAGTGGAATTTCAACGCTGCATCTTGGTGTTGATGCTATGGGGATCACAATATCTGAGAAATGCCTGCAAACTAGGTTGAATATGCACAAACAGAGTGAGCAAAACATTAAGTGACTCTGCAGAACTAGGCAGAGTCAAAAAGCGTGTCAACACCTAAATGCATCCTATGTGACTTGTACAGAAAGTTGCACAGTGCCTCAAACAGAACATATTCTGGCCTGAGAGCATCTGTTCAAAGGGGCATATCCCTACTTCAAACCCCAACAATAATCGGGGAGGGAGGTAAACTCGATAGAGGGAGGCATCTCGGACTGCCCACGTAATCTGTTTACCTCGCATCAACCCTAAGGTGGTGCCTATCTAGGGGGAAGCATTTAATCCTACTTAAAACTCCAATCTGAATAATTTGAGAGGGTGGTATGTTGAGTTTTCAGATACTTTTAAAGGAACTGCTCAAGAAAAGTTGAAAGTTGAAAATATGGGTGTACTCGACTTTATAATCTTCTGGATTTTGTTTTAAACAATGTTAGTTTCAAGTGAACACTTGTTCATATAACTCACTCCAGCCGAACACGGTGATCTTCCTCACGTAGTTTGTGATGGTGATGTTCTGTCTGAGGAGCCATAAGTACATGTGAAGAGCTTGAATGAAGAACCAGGTGAATGTAGCCAGCATGGAGTAATGCATGAGCAGCGCTATGAGGATGCACGCAACATTGACTTCTGTGTTGGCGACGCTCTCGTTTGACAAAAAGGATAAATTCAGGAGAAACAAAGCCACAAACATGTTGATCAAGATCTTTGTGGCCTGATTTGATTTGGCTTTCCTGTTCAAATATAAAAACAACCTGTATTTGTAACATGCATTTAGCAAATGCCTTCATCAAGAGGAACAAAAGCAACTGGTCAAAGAACTTTGAATGTTTAAGTTAAGTTATAGTTTAAGATACTCTACCGTAACAGGAAATGCATGAACAGAGCGACGGACAGAAAAAACATGGAGATGCCGCAGCCGATAGAAGTGATGAAGCTCAATGAATCCACATACGGTGCTGTGATGTTTGTGTTTACATCTGTAGGAGACTGAGAGATCAGAGAAACACAACAGAAACACACAGATCAGCTGGATGATCATTTCCACAAGTCATCATGTTATACTTCAAAAGAAATCAAGACACAGGCTCCAAAATGATGAAGGAATATGTGCTCAACTTTCCCACAATACCAAAGTCAGATTTCAAAAGTCTGAAAATAAAGTAATTGCTCATCAAATACTCCCAAGATTAAATGATCTGAGCTACACCTTGTTCATTTTATAGCTCTAGTTAGATTTCTTTATAGAAATTCTAAATGGCATAATCTAATCCCAGCTTATAAAAACAGAATGAAAACAATTAAATTTGATAATTTTTAGGTACACTATGTAACTTTTGGCCCTCTAGCAGTTAAAAAAACAAAACTGCATGCATTTTGTGGAAGAACATTTTTTTCATTGTGCTTCGGCTCTGCGTGACTGTGCGGATGAATAAGGTTATCCAATTGCTCATAAAACATTCACTACCAGGCCTAAGATTCCCAAGAGGTTTGAGGTTGTTAACCTATCAACCTCCACATTAACCTTTCTTGCTCAGTGTGACAACTAATCTATGCAAGTCCCACGCCAAATTTTCTCTATTTAAGGATATTTAATTTCCCACGAAAACCATCCCAAAACATCTAAAATAAAAACACTTTTATTATTTTTTTAGGTTTACCATAGAGAATCAGGGTAAGACAAAACATATTTTGGAAGAAGGATTGATTATGAATTGACTCATTATTCAAATTGTTAATTTTAAACAAAAAGTTACATAGCATACCTTTAAATTAGATAATATATAAACAAAATTCAAATGTTTTGGTTTAACCTATACTCACATATACAGTAGTTAAACCCCCTTATTTTTGCCCAATCTTTTTAAATTAAAAGATCAAACTTGCTACCATACTAATACTTTCAGCAAGTCTAAAGAATGTATTCTCGATTTATTTATTTATTTGTATCTATAAACAACACTTCCATCTTTCACTTTTGTTTACTAAAGTAGACTCACATCTCAAATCTTTTTGTTTAAGTAGTAATAAATAATGTGACAGATCATTTGAGGTTTAGTTTGCTTTTTGGTTTTTAGTTTTAGTTTGGCGTTGAGTTAGGGACCTATCAGAATAATAATGCCGGAAATTGGTATTTATTTTCATTTATTTTATTCATTGTTTTTCCTCTTGTTTGTTACATGTGTACTTTTCTGTTGATGCTCTTTGTTGTTCTCATTAAGGTTTTTGTACACTGTATTTTCTGCTTCTTTAATTAAAACAAGTAGGTGGTATTATTGGAGGAATGTTATTATTCTGGAAACATTTTTGTTGTCAGTATGTGAGATTTTCCCAGAAGAGAGAGAGACTTTAAATGATAAAATGAAAACTATCCCATAATTTACCCACCATGAAGCTGTCCTAGGTGTACATGACATTCTTCTTTCAGTCAAACATAATCAGAGTTATATTTTAAAAAATATCCTGGCTCTTTCAAGCTTTATAATGTGAGTGAATAGTAATAGTAAGAGATTTTTAGGCCCAGAAAAGTGCATCTATCCATCATAAAAGTAATCCATACAGTTCCAGGGGGTTAATAAATGCCTTCTGAAGCAAAGTGATGCATTTTTGTAACAAAAATATCAATATTTATAACCTTATAAACTGTAATTACCAGCTTCCGGTAACATCTGTCCATTTGTTCATGAGAGAATCAAGTTCCGGCGTATGACATAAGATGTAGGTGTAGCGTAAGTTTAGACGCCTCTCACGGTTCAAACATATAGGGCTGTGCAACAAACTCTACATTTTCTCTTTAAAAATTCTCGTTTTAGACTTCTAATTCGTGACCGGTGTTCCAATTGCTTTCAGCTGAAGGTAGCTAAAACTGGTCACTAGATGACGCCATACTGGTGAGTCCACTGATCTATATTAATTAAATATAGATCAGTGGGCAAGTCATGGATTTGAGATAAGATTTGTCCAAGAAGTTGCTAGATTTGTTGCTAGGCTTTTGAAAAAACTCTCAAAAGGGGCAGGGAAGTCGCTACATCTAGAGACAAAATTAATAAATTGGCAGCACTGGAACTAACCCTTTAAGTTTCTTTAGTCATCTTGTACAAGTTCACTAGCATAAAGATGTGGACTAAAAGACTCTGATATTGATTTCATGGGGTCTTTAATGAAACTCTGAGAAGCTTCTCACCATCAGCACTGCAAAGAACGTCAGATGTGAACACGAGCACTTTATGGTGTTATTGTCGATTTTTCTGTCTCACAGCCGGACGTCGTCCATGTAAGATTTCCTTTGAAGAAAACAGAGCAGTAAATTAAATTAATTATATAAACTAACTTGATGGGAACTGATCAATACAGCCATAAGTGAATTTACCTTTTCCATCCCAAGAACTGCAGGACACATTATCGACCTGTAAGAACATGTTTGATTTTTATTTTGTTTTCACAATGTCTGATTATTATAACAAAAAATGTTTTGCAGCAAAACCTTCATTGCCAGATCTTCCTTTTTAATGAACATTTCTATTTTGTTGGTAAGGTTGGAGATATTGGCGCCCATCGTTATTCCATAAACCTCATTGTTCAAAACAGTTTCATTCTGAATGAGAAACCATACAAGAATTAAAAAGCAGTCATCAATAATCAAATATAAACATGTGAATAGAACAGATCAAGAAACATTTGTCCCTCAATCCACACAATACCTCATTTTCATATTTAAGAACCGTAAAACTCCAACAAATGCAGTTCCATTGTTTTCAAGACGTGATTTGTCAAAGGCCTCGCTAGGAACGTTTACAGACCAGGGAAAGTCGCATTCAGGTTTTTATCAACAACCTGTGGAATTAAAATAAGAATTAGCACTGATAAATCAAGAATCCTAACTGGACATGCTTTAATGCTTCTCAGGCCTTACGTTGATCATGTTCTGATTTGAAGAGTAGCATATTTTAATGTCTTTGCTTTCTGTGTTCTTGGCTTGTCTTTGAAGAACACCAATAATATCCCCCATCACAATCGCTGCATTGCTTTTATTGCTTTTTTCCATCTGTTCCACCAGGGAGTCCATTTTCTCCATAGTCTCTCTGCAAAATTGATTGAATCACTTGGTATACTGTACTACAGTTTTAGACTTTATAGCCAATGGTAACGGCACACTTACGATGCTTTTGAGGGTTCAAGTGGTTTACTCTTGTCTGTTGTATTTTCTGTAGGTATATTGATGATAATCTCGGGTGGTGCAACAGTGCTAATTGGTTTGTTAGTTGTCTCATGTGTTGTGACACTGGTAGTTGGTTTGTTAGTGGTGGTGGATGACGGCGGTCTGACAGTAGTTGAACTTTCATTAACACAGATTACACACATCCATTTACTCCCATTAAAATGCAGAACATATTTGCTTCCTTCTTGCCCTTCAACACAAAGAAAAAAATAAGGAATGGATTTAAATTCTATCATAATATGTTCATGTTTAATGGGTTATATGCATTTTTCTAGTGATAAAGTATGTTTATGAGCTGCTAAATTCATAAAAAAATAATTACAATTAAAAATGAATTAAACAAAATTAATTCAAACTAAATCCTTACAATGATCTCATGATGGGAACCCCTAACACTTCTGTATATGAAGCCCTTGACGGAACCCTTTAAAGTTCTTTATAGTATGTATTATTGCCATAATTGCACTAAACAATATCAACTCCACATGAATAAATTACTCAAGCTTGTCAAAGCAAGTGCATTTTATGTTTAAAAAAACCTTAATGTTACCCTAATCTTATAACTTAATGATTTTTCATAGGAGAAAAGATATGCTGTCAGCTTGCATGTTGCACTATATTCATTTTGATTTAGAAATCAAACTTTGATGCGTGTGTGAAACAGACTTACCGCTGCATGTATCACTGTCATATGTAGCGTTTGTACATCTCTCTCCAGGATCAACAGGAAGGATTTTCAGACAACCTCAATAAATTAATAATTCATAATTGTGTCAGACGCAGTGTTATGATTTGAAGACTTCTGCTTTGCATATTGAGAACAGCATAGAAGGTAAAAAGAGGCCAACAGAAATAAAACGTTTGTGAATGTCAATCACGAATGTTACTAGACAACCAGTAGTGGTAACAGTCTCGACTGCTCATCACGGCTATTATCTGGGTTCACAAAACCTTTCAGGCTCGGGGTCGGAAATTACTCACTACTCTTGATTGAATTACTTGAGTAGCTTTACTAAGTAGGGCTGTGCAAAATTGACATAAATATATATATATAATATACTTTTTTTTTTTTTTTCTGGGAATTACTCTAATGATATTTGTACGATATTTTGTTGAGTGTGTTATTGTGCTGGTACCCTGCAGGTTTAGGACTGTCGTGGACAGCTGACTCCTAAAGTTTTTGATATTCTTCATATTCTGTGTGGTGCTCAGTTCACAGCAGTGCCTGAAATTATTCTTTCCAATACGTTTCAATTGATTTTTAACGTTTATGGGCATTTTATCTTTATAAATTCATTTTTTAAAACCTGATTATATGCATGCATCATCTTTTGTGTCTATTTTTTAAATGTAATCAAATTTATTTATAATAATAAGACATGCAGTTACAAATGCATAAATAATGTTTTGATGTTTTAAACATAAAATGTTGAATATTGATATTTGAAATTATTTAAAGCATGAAAAGATACTTTAAATGTGAAATTAATACTGCCACTAGGTGGCAGCAAGTCACCATTAATGAGGGAGTCATTGAGCTTCAACTGATTCAATCAAACAGCTGATTCATTCAGGAACGAAGCATTGATCTTAAGTAGAGGGTCAGTGAATCATTCATTCAACTGATTTGTTCAAAAAGCTTATTCATTCAGTAAGGAAACACCGCTGAATGTTTGCTGTGACTTTGTTTCGATCTATTTTCATTGGCAAAATAGAGCAAAAACAGGCAATATGGTGTCTAAAATGTAAGTCACTTAATGTTAACTTCTTGTTTATTAAACTTGTATAAAATCAACATCACATCTGTTATCATGCTGATATCTGTAGTCACTCTTCGTGTGATAGTTATTAACTATATTAAATTATATAAATTTAAGGTGTGTGCACACACATAATTATGTTCAAAAATAATATAAAAGTGAATTTTGAATGAGTGTGAATATCCACGGGCTAATTTCGTGCTACAGGCAAAACAAATGAAAAATGTCAATTTTGGTCGATTTCAGGTTTTCACAAAAATACGTTCATTAAGCCCTCGTATAGCGATCCATATGCTCCAAATAGCAATTAAACATCTAAAAGTATCTTTATTTGTGCATTTTCTGAGAGGAGTACCTTTCCTTTCACCCTGAAAAATGCTGTTTTTCTTTGCTCGCTTCTAGACAACTGGTGCTTTCTCTCAGAACAAGTTTGGTATCGTTGTAAAGTGCAGCATAACAACTTTTTGAATATTCATAGCCAATTCTCGATGGCATGAGTCTGAACCAATGAAATGTGATTTTCTTACTCACATCGACTGACAGATCTGAAGCACGCAATCCCGATATACACATATACACACAGTATTTCAAAAAATCCGTCTTGGCGAGTATTCATGCAAACATTATCTGTTATGTCTTAAGTGAACGATTGGTTAACATTTGGGGAAAAACATCTGATGTGTAACATTATACAACCCCATTTCCAAAACTTGGGACTTTATGTAAAATGCAATAAAATCCATAATCTTGAACCTTTTTTTTACTGACAAAAGTACAAAGAAAACTTTTCCAGTGATTTCCAACTTAATTTTATTTTGTAAATATATATTTAAAAAAATAGATTTTGATGGCTGCAACACATTCTAAAAATGTTGGGACAGAGGCAAAATAAAAGTGAAAAGATTATAGAATATCCAGGTTAAACTCTTTTGAAACAGTCTACAATTAGCAGGTGAATTGGTAATAGGTGAGGTTTAGGAGAAGGCTACATATCTGTTCAATGCAGGAATGCTGCTGAGTTCTCTGGGCCTGAGCTCATCTCAGATGGTCTAAAAGACAGTGGAAATGTGTGCTGTGGTCAGTTGAGTCCACGGTTCAGCTTGTTTTTGGAAAAAACTAACATCGAGTTCTCAGTCCCAAAAATGAAAGGGACCATCCAGATTTTCATTAGTGACAAGTGCAAAAGAAAACATCAGTCATGGTCTGGAGGTGCATTAGTGCAAACGGCATGGGTGACTCGCATATGTGTGAAGGAATCATTGATGTAGAGGTGTATATTGGGATTGTACAGAGACATAAACTGCCATCAAGACAACATCATTCCTGGGAAGCAAGGCCTCATTCTGCACGTAATACATCAGAGTGGTTCCTAGACAATCTGTCTGACTGCCTGACTGCAGTCCAGATCTGACTCTTATTGATAATGAATGGCCCATCATTAAAAGAAGAATCAGACAAGGGTGACCACACACTGTTGAGCAGCTGTCTTGTATCATGCAAGGTTGGGTAAAAATTCCACTTGCAAAACTGCAAAAATTAGTATCCTCAAATCCCAAATGATTAAAAAGTGTAATTAAATGAAAAGTAGATATGACACAGTGGTAAACATGCCTCTGTCCCAACTTTTTTGGAGTGTGTTGCAGCCATCAAAATTAAAAATTTGTTTACAAAATACAATCAAGTTGTTCAGTGAAAACATGGGAAAACTTTTCTTTGTAAATTTGTCAGAGGTTGATGAGAATTAGCAAATCACAGATTCTTGATTTTATTGCATTTTACAAAATGTCCCAACTTTTCTGGAAATGGGATTGTATTAGATACGTGGTACAGTAGGTCTTATTATAGCCCCAGACTGTCTGTTTCATTAATGTTAATCAAACAATTGTGGAATCATGAGGAAAAAGTTGAACATATATATATTTTCCTAAAGATATGGGTTTTGACTGGTTTGTGCCAAATTAGGTGTTATTAACAGGGATTTTAAGGTGATTTTGTTTTGGAACATTTAGAAAACTTTAACTCGATTTTTCTCAAAATTGACTTTGCTGACTCTATCGACTTCAAACAGGTGTAGCTAAGTTATTTTTTTTTTTTGTCAGATTTAGAATAAAATAACTAATTTTGCCATCACTGGTCATATATACTGAATTTGGTCTTTTAATATAACTGTCTTAAATCATGTTCACGTTTAGAAATTTCCAATGTCCCGAATGTTAAAAAATATTTTTATTAATTTGGCTATTTATCGTGTCGTATAAATACTTTTCACAAAATTCCTTCAGTTCTTCATACAGCATAATCTTCATATAGTCCTTATCTTGATATTTATGCTAATATATCTAAATATATACGGTGATGTGTTGATAAAAAGGCTGCAAAATAAATACGTCTTGTATTGGACTTTCCTGGTGAAATGACCATGTAAATATGTGAACCAGTCTAACCAGCCTGATATATAGGCCTACACTGTAGAAGAGGGCAAAATCTTACCTAGTGGTCTTTGGTTATTTGCATTGCAGCTGGTGGTGGTGCTAGTTGTCAGAGAGCCAGTTGTCACGGTGTTGGTCACAAAATGATCTTGATCAAGCAGAAGAGAAAAGATGGAATTAATACAACACTTGCTAAATATCAATAGTCTAAAATAGTCTGTGGTTGTACCGTACTATGATCTGCTGTTTCTCAAGAACTCATTGCATACAGAATCCATTCAAATAGTCTGATTTGTATATAATTTCAGTCTTGTGTTTGTTCTATATTTGCTTTGCGTTGATTGACAGAACATTCAGAATCCAAAATATCACCAACAGCGATGACGTCATAATGACTGACAGCAGTGTTTTCATGAGTGATCGCAAATGTGTACTTGTACTCGTGCGGTGTTGTGACAACACTCACCTGTTGAATTCAGGACTGATGATGGTAGACATTCAGATTCATTTAGTAAAAAACACATTTTTATGCCTTTAACCATCTCGTTCATTCTGACTTCATATTTCTCCCAGTTGTTTGTTATGTTGAAAAAGTATGTTTTGTCTGAGGTTTTGCATTGTCCTGGAAACAAGAGAGAACATTTTAACATTTTACATTTGTTGAGAAAAGTTTTAGTCGAGAATGTTTTATAAATAAAATATATACAGCAGTGTTGTTATCAATAACTAAAACGATTGTTTTCATCCATTGAAAATATAAATTTATTAATATAAATAACTAAAACTAATAAAAGTGACAAAATAACATACAATTATTTAAACTTTAACTAAAATTAAAAATATTATATTAATATTACTAAAAATGAATATGAATAAAGATTATAATAGTATATAAACGATAAAAAAACAGCACTGTTACCCCGGGAAGTGGTGTTTTGTTTGACATTCATTATGCAAAAATTCCCTATCAGTGTTTCAGCAGCTGGTGGACATGTCAGGTTTACAGCTGGAATAAAAATACATTATCTCTATGAATTTGTCAGTCATCACAAGCACTTTCAGAAAATAAATATACAGTATATTTCACATCTACCTGCGCAAGTTGATCTATTTAAGTATGTCAAATTGTCTCCGATGATCATTATTTTCGAGCAGGCTGCACAAACAAACACAACGTTATTAGGATATGCGCACCAAACAACATATCCATCAGCATTATAGACTTTCTTTTAAAGTTGATCCATGTCGGCAACATACTTATCTGGCTTGAAGCACAACAGACGATCATCAGCCACAGCAAATTCTGCTTTTGTCGAGACATAATTCCCAAAAACAGCCTGATGGAGACACAAGAGTTTGATTTTGTTTTCTACAGATATTAGAAATAAATTTTAAAGCATTTTCTTATTACATTCTTGAGATGTCCAAGAGGAGAAAGAGAGTTTCATCCGTTCACTTATGAAGCTGTACAGTTATGATCCGCTGCTCAGAGACACTGGAACACTGACATACGGTTCATTTGCATACATGCAAATCGTGTTTATTTGGGCTTTAACTGTGAATTTCAGTGTTCTTTTACAGTCAGGTCCAGTTATGTAAGTATAGCAAATAAATACAAATAAATATAATACATTTAATAATAGTTGCAATCATTGTAAGATGCCAGTGAATTCTTTGAAAGAATGAAATTGTGCATTCTTTCACAATAAATGACACTTGTTTTGTCATCTAATGACTGATATTCAGAAATTTTACAGCTTATTTGATGTGAACAGATGTTTTTGGGGGGCACTGAAAGTTCATCATGATGAATAATGACACTATTGTCTTTTTAGAGCTGCTTTACAACATAATTGAATTCTATTTGCATCATTGATCATTGTATAAAACTGCTTTAAAACAAAGAAATAAAGGTGAGTTGAGAATGATGAAGAATGACATCAGAAGTATTTAGATATATAACAGAGCATCAGTGTTTTAATATGTGTATTTTTATTAAGCAAATATACACATCCGTGTGCATGATTTGCCTTGATATATTAAATCAAATAAGCATGCAAATCTCTGACGCATGGACTTCAGTTTCATTCTGAAGATGCAAATTTGTGTTCTAAAAGAGGTTCAGTATTGTTGGTGTCGCTCTGACATCTATGTGCTCAAACATACGCATCACTAATATTCAGCACAATTCGATCCTCTCACAATAACAGACGTGTATTATTAAGTATTATTAAGTATTAGTGTATTACTACAGGGCTGTTGAATGCTTGAATCTGATTGGTTGACGAACGTTCTAAGGTGTGTAAATATTTTCAGGGAAACTCATGGCTAAAGTAGTTCAAGGCAGGTCTTGACCGCATCACATGTCCAGATATCACTTCGCCACGTGATTTCAGTCCTTACTGCCGACGACAGCAAAGGAAGCAAAACAACTATACTGACCAAGTAAATGAATATAGTAAACGATAGGATCAAAACCACCAAACTATTTCCATTTTTTTGCCACAAAATTACCGTTTTTTCATATGTACAGAAAGCACATAACCTATTTCTCCCATGCTTTTTCAAACGGGCACACTCTCACAGAGACCTGTTGTCAGCGCCGCTCTGACGATTTTATCAGTAAAATAGTTTAACAACTTAAAAGCTACATGACATTTCTCACTAGCGAGGTAATAACAGCGTTGTTCTTAAAGCAAAAAACAAAAAATACATTCATTCATAGAGCCTCGTCATGCCACGGCTGCCACACCAGAGCCCCCTCTCATAAAACCTGCCCTAGTTTTCCACAAGTATTTTTTTGGGGGGGTTATAGGCCGCAGGAGCTTGGTACACCTCTAAACCACGGCCCAGGTCCTCCCATGCTCCACGGCCCAGGTCCTCCAACGCTGGCCCACCATCCCTCCCCCAAGACCACCCTCCTGGACTGTAGTGTTTTGTTCATGTTGGGCATCAGGGCACCCTTAGAGGGGGGGATTCTGTCATGTCTTGTTTTGGTGTTGTTTCATGTTCACGGTTTATGGTTTATTTTTATTGTTATGCTTTGTTTCATTGCCTTGTTTGTTTTCCTTGTTTGCCAGGTGATTTCCCTCATGTTATCATGTCTCATGTGCTTCCCCTGTCTCATGTGTCATGTTCTGATTGGTTGTCATTGTCATGTGATTTCAGTTCTGTCCTGTCGTTGGTCCTTTGTCTTCATTGTTCACAGGTGTTCCTTGTTTGTTATTAGATTAGTCTCTTTGTATAAATAGCCCTCATGTTCCATTGTTATCTTGACTAGCTTTGTTTGTATGTAACCCGTTGTTGGTGAGTGTCAGGATCAAGTCAAGTCAAGTTTAGTCAAGCCATGTCAAGTCATGTCTGTGTTCATGTTCCTGTTAAACTTTGTATTTTGGATTATTGTTAATAAACTGCACTTGGGTTCTACCTACGCTCGCCTCCAGTGGACCTCCCCCTATGTTACACATTTGCTATCAATGAATGACTCAAGCAGGGTTGCCAGGTTTTCACAACAAAATCTGCCCAATTGCTCCTCAAAACTAGCCCAATCGCATTTCAGGGAGGGGTTCCCCAGTAAACATCACATTCCGGGGGGTAAAATCCACGTTTTTGGTGGGGCTCCCCTGGTAAAATTCTCATTCAAGGGCTAAATATCACGTTATTTGGGGTCGATTCAACCCGCGGACATGAAAAACAACCAGTGGAAACAGTGTAAAAGTAGCCCAATTCCTCGGGAAAACCGCAGATTTGGCAACACTGGACTCAAGCTTCCTTTACTAGCTCTGAAATTATGTTTTGGAATTTGAAGAAAGTAGTCCTACACACAAGAGCATTTTAAGGACAAATACCTTAATTTCTTACTTGTTCAACAGTCAATGAGCTTATATGTGCAATCTGAATAACTTAAAATTATTTTATTGTTATACATTAAATGCTGAGATGTTTTGTCAGTGAGGGACCTGTTCAATCGCTTTCTCAATGGTTGGTTAATTGCTCTAGACTCCGCCCACTCCTTCTCGTCCTGCACCAATTGACCCTTCGCCGGGAGTTTGATTGACAGGTGATCTAACCAATCATAACGCCGAATCCACCACGTGGTGGAATTAACGTTGGTGGACTTGAACTCGAAAAATTATGTGTACTGACGTCTTTCTGTGGTTGAAATGTGGTTCATTCATGTTTATTTGATTATATAAAATAACTAGTGAGATGATCGGTTAATGAGCCGCTTGATCTGAGGCACTACAGTGATCTGTCACACAGGGGCGGATCTATAAAATTATTTATAGGGTGGCAAAGGGGTGGCATGAGGTCTATGAGGGGTGGTGACACCCAAGCAAGCGCCCGTGCATAGTTTTTGGAGATTTATGGCCTGACATACACAATTGTGTTCACAAATATTGCATTACCACAAAGTAGTCATCTATATACTGTTTAAAATTAAAAATAAATAACAAGATTTCAATATCCATCATGGCACCAAGTAAAGACACTATATGAAAAACATCAACAGATTCTAAATGAGTCTGAGCTTGTATCACTAAAGGAGATGAGCAGTTTTATTAATATTACACAGGTTACTTTGACGGTATAAATCACATGTTTTAGTGCAAGTTAAAGAACAACAAAAACTTGTTTTTTGCAAACAATTTTTGATTTTCTGTTATTAACAGAGGTGGGAATGTCTGTGTGTGTTCACCCAGAACACCCTATCAACCACATACTCTAGCAACACCCCAGCAATTGCATAGCAAGAGCCTAGCAACCACCCAGAATCTCCTAGCAACCACCTAGCAACACTTTAGCAATCACCCAGAACATCTATATTCTGTCCTAACTGACCAAAGTTTTACGTTTTTTAAACAAGACTTTAAGTTAAGCATAAATTTGTTTTTCAAACCTTTCAGTCTAGTTATTGTTTTTCTTAATTGCTAATGCACAATTCATGAAACAATTCAACATTTTCTCACAACTATAAACACAATCTCAAAACTATACAAACCTCAAACTTCCAGGTCAAAATAAAATGTTCTAGTCAAACACATATTCTTGTCTGACAAAATCAAACTTTGGCGTCAGATGACACACAAAACGTTACAAATACACAGACTACTGCACTGCCCAGTGAACACTAGAGAGATCATATAACACTGTAACAAAAATCTTTATCTTATTGTAATTCAGGAATTATTTTGCAGCTACTGCACTATATAAAAATACATTTACAGATGCAGATGCAGTAAAATAGAGCAATTAACTTTTGGAGAATTTTTTTTTTTTTTTTTTTTTTTTTTTACTATTATAAATTGAGCATGAGAAAAATAAGTATGAACTTGGTATGCACCACAATACAGTATACTGTCAATTGCAGTAAAAGTAAATTTACCATCCTCTGCACATTTGGCCAAATTTCATTACAGTATATACAGTACTATAGCAGTGTATTGGTCTTCTGACACAAGACTATATCCCTAAGCAGTCATTTCTCAGTTCTGCAAAAATACAGTACACATAACAAATGGCTACAAAGAAAGTTGACAATCACAAATAGACCTTTATCCATGATGAAAGTGGAGCGTGAATCAGCTCGCCAAACAGTTAAGAAAACAATTCATGAGTGAACTTGGCTGCGCTGTGTTTATGACTCCCACTGAACCGGTTCATAAGAGTCATTTGTTAATGAAACTGACTACACTGGGCGCGCTGCGTGCAACTATCATGCACAGTTTATTGAAAGATGTGTTTTCTTGCCATTATTTTGCATTATGCTGTCTTTTTTAGGTCATCACATTGAAGTTTTGACTACACTGCTTACATTTATATTTTATTCTGTGATTATTTTGGGGTGGCAAAGCTTTTTTTTAGGGTGGCAGTTGCCACCCCGGTAGATCCGCCCCTGCTGTCACAACACAAAATGGTGTTTGTTTAAATTTCTTAAAAAATTACAAAATTTGAAACTTGAGACTGTTTCATATCATAAGTAACTTTCTCTGTCTTGTGTGTCGATATGTTGTCAGTGTCCTCTTTGCTCCGTGATGTTTTAAAACATGATGTGTGGCATGGCTTGTTGGACATAGCAACAGTAACTAAAGGAGGCGGGTCTTTGTGAACGGTGAATTTAAATATCCTGTGTGTTAGTCTTTTTATTTATACATTAAAAAATATATATATTTATAAATAAAGAAATAAAATGACAGATTAACACCAACAAAAAATGTTCTGGGCCACTAAAACCTTTTAAGTATTTTTTCCTGTTAAATATCTTTAAAAAGGTTCCTTAAAACAACATTTATTAATATGAATCGGGCCATCTATCTTGAATTTACAAAATGCATTCCTCCAGATACATTACAAACATTCATTTACATGAAGAAAGTCTCAATGTAAAGAGCAAATATAGAGTAACGGCGCCCTCTAGTTTCATTATACAGTCATTTCCCATGTAGAGGATTTTACTGAAAAAAAAAAACATATCAGGTTTAAAGCTTTAACTCATATATTGGCTAAAATATTAAACTATTAGAGATTTAAATTCATGTGCTGAACTAATTTCTACCATAAAAAAAACAAGAGTTTTTTCGGTAACACTTTATTTTACACTTACAGTGTTCTTGTTACACATATAAATTATGCATAATTACATGTGACTAACCCTAACCTTATAGTAAGTACATGTAGTTAATTGTTATTACTCATTACTTAAATGTATAATTACACTGCAACACTGACACCTCAAAATAAAGTGTAACCGTTTTTTCTCTCGTATTGAAATATATCAAACAAACGGTGTTTTCATGGTAATGTTTTAATTAACCAATTTATAATTTTCCATTTGTCCTCAATAATCACTTTCCATCCTGTTAGTCTTTTGTAAAATCACTCTTACTAAAAATAAATAGTTCCTTAATGACATCATCCTCCAGGAAGTGACATCATTATGGAGGGAAACATCAGTGATTTTCTGATGGATTCTGTGATGTCAGTTGGTTTATCTCGTAAAACATTCATCCTGTTTGATCAAATTGCATGAATCAGTTTGATAATATCAACATTTCACACAATGACTAAACTTAGCTCTTTATTTCATATTCTCTATCAGTGTGTATTGTGATGAAGAGTTTTGATTTCTGAATGATTTCTGAAAACACAAGCACATGTTTGTTTGTTTTTAAGTTTTTAAGTATTAAAACCATCATAAAGTGTGAAATGACCGTCATTTCTGTTAAAGGAGCTGCACAGAAGCACATCATGACAGATATAAATGTTTCGGCTGGAAGCACGACTTCACGTTAAAGGACGCATCGATCGAGGGTGTTATTGAGCGTCTGACTCTGATGTCATGGCTTCATTAATGGGCTGCTGTCTGTTATTCACTAATTAACATGTTTGCCTCTGATTATTGGCCCATAAAGCTAACATGGGTCATCATTTCATTATAGGATTTGAGGGAAAATCAATTTTGAACCTAGACTTTTTTTCTGTGTGATGTTTGCTTGAGCAATAAGAATTAGGTGTGTGTGTGTGTGTCTGTGTGTCTCTGTGTGCGTGTTTTTTGTGTGTGTGTGAGAAGTGTGTGTGTGTGCATCTGAGTGTGTGTCTGTGTGTCTCAGTGTGCGTGCAATGTGTGTGTGAGTGTGTGTGTACATGTGTGAGTGTGTGTCTGTGCATGTGTGAGTGTGTGTCTGTGCATGTGTGAGTGTGTGTCTGTGCAAGTGCGCTTTTTTTGTGTGTGAATGTGTGTATGCATGTTTGTCTCTTTGTGTGTGTGTCTCTGTGTATGTTTTTTGCGTGCATGAGAGTGTGTGTGCTTGTGTGTGTATGTGTGTACATGTGTGAGTGTGTGTCTGTGTGTGTCTCTGTTAATGTGTGAGTGTGTGTGTGTGTCTGCGAGTGTGTACACATGAGTGTATGTGTGTGTGTGTGTGAGTGTGAGTGTGTGTGTGTGTCCAGTACAGGTTTCTACATGCCCGTAGAGCAGCTGTCTGTGTGAATGGAAACAGGGACAGACCTGTCAATCATCATTCAACAGCTGCTTCATGTGTGTGAGTGTGAGAATGTGTTTTAATTAGTGTATGATAATGTCCAGACAGCTGACCTAAATAAACCAGCAGGGTGAGCAGGACCAACCCAGAATAAAGGGGTTTATTTTACAATAATGATCAGATGACTGCAAAGATTTTTGAATGTTTTTCAGTCTCTTCTGCTCATGATTTCAGCATTTATTTGATCAAAAATACAGTAAAAATTGTGAAATATTATTCTAATGTAAAGCAGCTGTTTTCTATGTGAATATAATGTAAAATGTAATTTATTCCTGTGATCAAAGCTGAATTTTCAGCATCATTACTCCAGTCTTCAGTGTCACATGATCCTTCAGAAATCATTCTGATATGATGATTTGCTGCTCAAGAAACATTTATGATTATTATCAGTGTTTGAATATAAAGTTCTAAAAGAACAGCATAGAATCTTTTGTAACATTATAGATGTCTTTACTGTCACTCTTGATCAGTTGAATGCGTACGTTCAGGCTCTTTTGATTGAAGTTCAGTCGAAACAGAACCAGCAGCAGTTCAGTCACTCTGACTCTCAATCATTCATGGCTGAAAATAAATGTGTTTTGATTTACAACTCGAGCAGCTGTGAGCCGTATTCAATGCTAAAGACATCAGTGTGAACCGATCGAGAACAGACAGATCGAAATGATTGTCTGCTGCTGTCCTGAATCCTGCTCTTTTAGTGCCGTCACTGTTTTATAGCCCACCGTAAAACCTGTTTAAATAATGTCTTTTCACAGCTAAAGGACAATTAAACTGGAGGAAAACTGTGATTTTTCTCTGAAATTAATTTGGAGCCTGTCTAGATTTTATTTCTTTGCATTTAACTTTTTGATAACATAGCTTTTACATTTACATTAATGCATTTGGCAGACATTTTTCCCTAAAGGGACTTACTTTTCATTGAAGGCATACATATTTATTTATTTATTGGTATTTTTATTTTAATTAATTACTTTATTTATTATTTTATTTATTTATTTGTATTTATTTATTTTTATTTATTCGTATTTAATTATTTCTTATTATTTGTTTTATATTTTATTATTTGTTTTTATTTTTTATTTTATTTATTTATTGTATTTTTATTTTTAATTAATGTTTTTATTATTTCCATTTAGTCTTATGTATTTTAATTTTTTATTTGTATTTATTTGTTTATATTTATATTTTATTTATTTTATTTGTTTTTATTATGATTTTTATTTTTTATTTATTTTTATTTATTTTTTTATTTAATTATTTCTTATTATTTATTTTGATATTTTATTTATTTGTTTAATTTTATTTTAATTTATTTTAATTTATTTTGTGGTATTTTTATTTACTTTAATTAATGTATTTATTATTTCCATTTAGTTTTTATGTATTTTTTATTTGTTTGTTCTTATTTATTTATTTTTTATTTATTATATTTTTTATTTGTTTATAATGTATTTGTTTTATTTGTTTGTTTGTTTTTATTTTAATTTATTTTTATTTTATTTGTTTATTGGTATTTTATTTATTTTAATTAATTAATTTATTTATTTACTTTACTTTTTACTATCATTTTATTTGAATTCATGCATCCCCTAATTGAAACCATGACTCTGGCGTTTCTAGTGTTAAGCTCTTCTTTGAGCTACAGGAAAGCTGTTTGAGATATGTGAAGATATGTGCTTATGCATGTTGATATGGATGTAATTTCAGATTGATCTGTATCAGTCAGAAATGCTTCTCCTCTCTGATATAAATCTGACTGAATCTCCCGCAGATCGAGTCCCTGAGAACCAGAGAAAATGAGTAAACATAATTTATGACCCCAGGAGCTTTTAAATGGCTGAAACAAAGCAGCTGCTCATGTTTCTACCATTAATATTTGATGGGTTTTCTTTTACAAGGTCACAGGGTGGCACTTTACACTGGACATCGGCCACAAACAAACAAACAACCAGAGAAATGACCATTAACTCCATATTCATAATCACACAGAGATGATGAGAGAGTGTGCAGAGTTTAACTCGTCACGGGAGACACGGATGCGCAAAACTCACGTTTAAATGTAAAGAATAAGAAGGTCATGTGACCAGTGGAAAAACCCAGAGCGAGTCGAGAGCGTCTCCGCTGTGGATTGTTTTTACTGATGTTATCCAGGGAAGATCCACGTGTTATTTGTGATTTGATCAGTGCTGGTTTTCAAAGTAGTGTGAATGAAACTGCTTCTGCTTCATGAAGCCGTTTCTGTACAGGTTTGATTGGCTGGATTAAAGCTTCTGATAAATGAACAGATGAAACGTAAGAAACTAAAACAGGTGCAACACTTGCTCTCTTCTAGGAGTCCAGACTCTGAATGAGTGCAGAAGACCGGGGCAAGTTGTCACATTTGTACTCCAGTGAAACTTTTCAGAGTAAGAGTGATTTTCAAACTATTTCTATATAGACACAAACCATAAAAAAACATATCTACACTATTATTGCCCAGCAACAAAATAAACTGTTTGACGCCTACAGGGGCATGTTGTCACACTTGTGTTTATTGACACTGATTTGAGAAATAAAATTAATGTTAACTGAAACTATTTATTTATTTATTTAACACTTATTTTATTTAAAGTTGCCAAGGACAATTTTCTCATTTTTATTTAGTTTAACTTGAACTAAAATAACTAAAACTAAAACTGAACTAAAAATCAATAAAACTCAATAGACATATTTTGAAGAAAACAAAAACCTAATAAAAATTAGAAAATGCACAGCGAAATTACTAGAACTTCAACTAAAATTAAAATGGATAATATAAAAACCTATACTTATAATAAATAAGTATTTCAGACGTAATAAAAAAATATCAAAACTATGTATACAATTAAAAAACTAATAATATTTAAAATAACAAAATTACTTAAACTTGAACTATAATTAATATGAAAATATTAAACAACAATATTTTAATTTGTATTATGTATTATATTTCATTAAAAAATAAATAAAAACTATAATAGTATTTCAGTCATACTCAATTAATACAGGATATTATGAATCCCGACTTAATGTAGACATTTAAAAAAGTATAACATTTAAAATATAAAAACAAAAATTTACTTCAAAGTATTATTGTAATTTTTACTAAATATTATATTTTCTTCAAACTGTTAGTAAAAAACGTGTCCCAGTAATGCTAAAATAACTATTGTGAATACTGACTTGTTGAAAACTAATTAAAAAATGAATAAAAATGACTAATACATGAACTAAAATGAAAATAAAAATATGAAAAGGTCCCACTTTATATTAGATGTCTTACATTTAAATTAATCATTTGATACAATGCACTTATAGTGTACATACATGTTTTTACATTGTACTTATATTTAAAAAAAAAATACATGCATACCTAATTACATCTGCAATTAATTTCTGTAATTATAATTACACTATTCACCCTACCCATCCCACCAAGCAGCACAAGTGTTTTGCAATACAATATGAACACAATAATACACTGTACTCATGTATGTTCATAGTAGTTTAGACTCCTAAAGTGCGACCAATAAAAACATTCAAGTATAATGCATGTAAATGTGTGCATTATAATAATCAGTCGTGGAGTTTGTGCTGAACATCATCTTCTCTTCATTATTTGTTCATCAGTGTGGGTGTTTTCATCTTTTGAGTGTGTTTGTTGGTCTCTGCCCAGACGTGCCGTCATTACAGGCGATGACATCATGCAGTCTGGGGGAGTCTCGGGCGTCTCGTCCCGCTCGCCGTCTCCAGACCTCCTGGGTTCAGGACGCACAATCACGGGACAAAAGACACCTGAAGCGCTGCTGTACCGCGGTAAGGCGAGGACGGGCCCTTCATCAGCGGGGGGTCAGAGAGCGACACTCGTGTGTGAAGAGCCCTGCGGGGTCACATGTCACAGGACAGGAGTGCAGGAATGTCACAGAAGATGATTAGAAGTGAGGTGTGAAAACTCTACAGTCACAAACTAAAACTGATCCAGGCTTACTGAAGTTCACTCAATTAAAATCCTGTTATCCGTTACTAAAGTTCAGTAAATAAGTACTTAAGTTTCATTTATTTTATTTCCATTCTAATGTATTTCATTTCTTTTGATAAAAATGAAATTTACTCTCTCTCTCTCTCTCTCTCTCTCTCTCTATATATATATATTTATATATATTTATATATACTGTATATATATATATATATATATATACACACACATGTTTTTTAATTGTCAACAAAAGTACTAAAACTGACATATATAATATTTACTTTCAGTATGTAGGCTATATAGAAATATTACAAAACCTGACTTGATAAAAATGAAATTTACTCTCTATATTTATATTTTAAATGTATATTTATAATATTTATATTTTATTTATTTTATTTGTGTTTAATTATGATTTATTTTTATTTATTTTTATTTTTATTTTTAATTAATTTATTTTTATTTTATTTAATTATTTGTTATTATTTTGTTTTGATATATTATTTGTTTGTTTGTTTTTATTTTAATTTATTTTTTATGTTATTTGTTGTTCTCTCTATATTTATATATTATATTTACTGTATATATACATATACACACAAGTGTTTTTTAATTGTCAACAAAAGTACTAAAACTGACATATATAATATTTACTTTCAGTATGTAGGCTATATAGAAATATTACAAAACCTGACTTGATAAAAATGAAATTTACTCTCTCTATATATTTATATTTTAAATGTATATTTATAATATTTATATTTTATTTATTTTATTTGTGTTTAATTATGATTTATTTTTATTTTTAATTTTAATTAATTTATTTTTATTTTATTTAATTATTTGTTATTATTTTGTTTTGATATATTATTTGTTTGTTTGTTTGTTTTTATTTTAATTTATTTTTTATGTTATTTGTTGTTCTCTCTATATTTATATATTATATTTACTGTATATATACATATACACACAAGTATTTTTTAATTGTCAACAAAAGTACTAAAACGGACATATATAATATTTACTTTCAGTATGTAGGCTATATAGAGATATTACAAAACCTGACTTAATAAAAATAAAATTTACTCTCTCTCTCTCTATGTATATTTTAAATGTATATTTATAATATATATATATATATTTTATTTATTTTATTTGTGTTTAATTATGATGTCTTTTTATTTTTAATTAATTTATTTTTATTTTATTTTATTATTTGTTATTATTTTGTTTTGATATTTTATTTATTTGCTTAATTTTATTTTTATTTATTTTTATTTACTTTATTTAATGTATTATTTATTTGTTTATAATGTATTTATTTTATTTGTTTGTTTGTTTTTATTTTAATTTATTTTTATGTTATTTGTTGTTCTCTCTATATTTATATATTATATATACTGTATATATATACACACAAGTGTTTTTAATTGTCAACAAAAGTACTAAAACTGATATATATATATTCAGTATGTAGGCTATATAGAGATATTACAAAACCTGAACTAATAAAAATGAATAAATCTATATAGACATATTTTTTTAGAAAGCTACAAACACAAACACATAAGAACATTACTAAAACTTTAACTAAAGATTAAAAAACAGAAAAAAAAATATATAAAAACTAATTAAAAATTTAATAAAAATATAATGTCATATAAATATTAATACAAACTATAATGTCATCTAATAAAATGCCACTGCACTCATCTGTGTTTTTCTCTGTCCCAGATTTCTGCTGTGAAAGTTTAAGGCAGTTTTTGGTTGGATGTGTTTGTTTTTGTTAATGATGTAATAATCTGAGAGTGATGCTGATCTAGAGCTGTGAAACAGAGAGATGACCTGCTGAGAGCGAACCACATGACACATCCCCAAACAAAGAGGTTTGAGATGCAGGGATGACTTTACTGGGCTGGAACTCACACACACACACACACACACACACAGTCAGTGTGTTTGTGAACAGTCAAGGCTGAATGTAATTGATGTGTAAATGAGAACAGAGGGCTTCACAGCGGGACGGGTGGATGATGATGTCATGCTCAGGCGCAGGTGCTCAGGGGTCTTCAGAAGCGCGGGGTCAGCGTGTTTGTGTTAGCGTTTGAATAGAGCAGATTATCAGCGCAGGTTAGAGGTGATGGAGCCCTGCGGAGCCGAGCGGGTCTCTGGAGCACAGGTGTCAGTGTGTGGGAATGAGCTTCACCCGTCCAGCAGAACATTAACAAACTATTACTGACTCAAATTATCTGGTATTTAATGATGTTCTCAAAACATTCACACAATGGAATTTTTTTGAATTCCATCTTTTTAAATGTTACTTGTTTCAGAATGTTCAGAGAACATTCAAATGTAACATTGACATAGTTGCAAAATGATCAAGTGGAATGTTTTTAAACATTTTAAAAAATTCTGAAATAATGTTATCTATCTTAATTTCTGTTAATCTTGACAGTGAAAAAATGTTCAGGTCATAGAATGAAACTAATCAAAATAATACATAAAATAATATATTTTGCATTTTTAAAAAAAATGGTATGAAAATGATCTTAATGATAATAAAAAATAGGCATAATTTTCTTTATGCAAAAATTAAAATAATTTAAAAAATATTATTTCACTCAAAAAAAAAAAAAAATAGACCTGGATATTTTAGAGTGCTGATATTTTTACATTTTAATTTATGCAGTAAATCATTATTATGTTTACGTCAGTAACCTGTAAACAACTCATTTACAAGAGTTTGATTTTTTCACTATCGTTAAAGATTCTATTAAACACTTTATTACTTTAACAAAAAAATACCTTTTTTTTGGGATTTAAGATTTCTTTTATGAAAAGATTTTCCAAGTTATAGCGTTTATTCCCAAAATACTATTCTATTAGCATTTATATACTATTATAACATTTATTAATATTTTGAATTTAAATTTTATTTATATTTTTTTAGTTTTCATTTTAATTTGAGTTAGCTTTGAAATTGTATGTGCTTTTGTCATTTATATTCGTTTTTTAATATTTCTATTTAGCTTTTAATTGAAGTTTTAGTAATTTCAGTTCTTCAATGTAAACTCTTGTTTAAAATATTTTTTTGTAGAATATTATATTTTATTTTATTTCAGCTTTATTACACTAGTAATAAAAAAAAATAATTGAATAGCTTTATTTGTAGTTTTAGTTAACCTTAACAATGGGTTATTCACACACACACACACACACACACACACACACACACACACACACACACACACACACTCACAAACTTGTATATGTGGTTTACGGGGACTCTACATAGACATAATAGTTTTTATATTGTACAAACTGTACATTCTCTCCCCATACATTACCCCTCACCTCACCCCCCAACACACACACACACACACACACACACACACACACATAGAGTTAAAAGAACAAAAATTGATCCAAAAGTAAGTTTTCTGATTTGAAGCTCTTCGGAGTAAATCAGCCCTGCTCACGGTCTCCAGGTGGATCTATTGAGTGTTTGGGGAGATGAGGGGATATAGTCTGTTTATGGTTTAGTCTCTTTCTCTCCGGTCATATTTGCCTGTTGCACATAAATCAATACTGATGCTTTCATCTGCCTCCTTAGGATGCTTCAAACACACACACACACACACACACACACACACACACACACACACAGGTAGCCGGAGGTTCAGCTAGAAGAGAGGATCAAGGCATTAATCTCTCTCGTGTCTCACTTGATTTAGTTTCTCGAATGATTTCTGTTCTGTGATGGAATATGTCAGAATGCCATTAGTGGCCACACATGTAATATTAATATGTGTCAGAGTTTGAAGCACTCTTGCTGTTATGATGGACGTGTTCATGCAGTACAAAGTCAGCAAGACATTCTTTAGAAAATAATGCGAGCCGACCGCTGACACTGCCCGAGGCCTCTAATAAAATCCCTCAAAACAAAAGATGAAGCCTCGTTCAGATCAGAGCATCAGCTATTGATCCAGGACAACAGGACAGAGTTGATTGTGTTGACGCGGGCGAGCGGATCTGAAGGTGTGAGTCCCACGCCAGCGTGTGCCGAGATGCTGGAGCTGTTGTTCTTCCCTCAGTTCTGAACATCAGAGGTGATCGTGGCAGTGCCACGCTGGCTTCAGGCGAGAGATGCTTCTGAACATCCACTGAGTGAAAAACTCACCGCCCTGAAGCTAGGGTCGTGTGGCTGCTTGCCGGGGTGTTGCTATGCATATGCTAAGGTGTTATTTTTGACAGCAAGTTTTGATTTAATTTTAGTCATCTGAATTGTTTTCGTCTAGTTTTTGTTGAATAAATAATAAATAATCATCAGATTATAGTTGACTAAATCTACAGTAGATTTATGTGGATGCTTTGGTGTTTTGAGTGGTTACTAGGGCGTTGCTATGGTGTTTTGAATGATTACTAAGACATTGCTGTGGTGTTTTAAGTGGTTACTAGGGTGTGGCTATATGGTTGCTGTGATGTTTTTAGTGGTTACTAGGGCATTGCTATGGTGTTTTGAGTGGTTACTAGGGCATTGCTGTGGATGCTTTTGTGTTTTTTTAGTGGTTACTAGGGAATTGCTATGGTGTTTTGAGTGATTACTAAGGCATTGCTATATAATTGCTAAGGTGTTTTGAATGATTACTAGGGTGTTGCTATATGGTTGCTAAAGTATTTTGCATGGTTACTAGGGAATTGCTGTGGATGCTATGGTGTTTTGAGTGGTTACTAGGGCTAGGCTACATGATTGTTAAGATGTATTGAGTGATTACTAGGCCATTGCTGTGGATGTTTTGGTGTTTTGAGTGATTACTAGGGTGTTGCTATGGTGTTTTGACTGGTTACTAGGGTGTTGCTATGGTGTTTTGACTTGTTACTAGGGTGTTGCTATGTGGTTGCTAAGGTGTTTTGCATGGTTACTAGGGCATTGCTGTGAATGCTTTGGTGTTTTGAGTGGTTACTAGGGCTAGGCTACATGGTTGTTAAGATGTCTTGAGTGATTACTAGGCCATTGCTGTGGATGTTTTGGTGTTTTGAGTGATTACTAGGGTGTTGTTATGGTGTTTTTACTGGTTACTAGGGTGTTGCTATGGTGTTTTGGCTTGTTACTAGGGCTTTGCTATGTGGTTGCTAAGGTGTTTTGCATAGTAACCACTGTAACCATTGCTGTGGATGTTATGATGTTTTGATTGATTACTAGGGCGTTGCTGTGGTGTGTTGCTATGGTATTTTGTCTGGTTACTAGGGCATTGCTATGTGGTTGCTAAGGTGTTTTGAGTGATTACTAGGGCATTGGTGTGGTGTTTTGAGTGGCTGCTAGGGTGTTGCTATGCAGCTGCTATAGTGTTTGTGTTCTAGATGTTTTCTCCCTCTCTCGTGTGAACAGAGTTCGATCTTCTGGTCTCTAGATATGGCTAGATTGAGTCTCTCAAATCATTAATGCTATGATCACTTGCACTAGTGAAGGTTCACTTAGTAAACTGCACTAAATATTCTGAAATTTAGTGTGTATGTGTGTGTAAGTTCCATTATTTGATTTTACAGGACTTCAAACAATTGTTCTAATTATGAACTTATTAACCTAGTGACTAAATTTGATGTTTTAGACCTGGCAGTGTGTTTCAGAGTTAATGAACAACATGCACAAATTGTGATTATCTGTCCAGATTTCCTATCAGCTTAATTTCTAATTGGTTCTAGGATTGACTGTGTTTTAAGAGCGTGTGTTGAACATGATCTGGCCTGAGGAGACGACGGACCTCTTCACTCCATTAATGAGGGAATCATGTGTTTGCACACTGATGCGCTTTGATGTTGGATTTACTCTCCATCAGCGCGTCTATTGATCGGCCGTTAGATAGTGCCGCTCACATCAAAGACTAGTTAACCGCGTCACCTCATCACCCAAGAATGAGGGTGAAACTCTGGTCAGCGCTAAAGACACACACACATAAACGCTTTCGTTTCTCAAATGATATTGACTTTGTGTGTGTTGTAAAAATTTACTGCTAATCATTGAGAAGACATAAGCATAACTTAAAAGGAAATAAAATGTGTATAATTGGAAAGAGAAATGCAATGATTTGCTCAAAATAACTCTAATCAAAAGTCAAATATTTCAATATTATCTGAGCTGCTCATTTTATAGCTCTATACTCTACTGTAAGACAACTAACTAATGTTTAAGGTAACCATAAATATTCTTCATGTCAATTTAACTGGTTTTCCAGACAATATTTATTTTTATATATATTCATACATACACACATATATAAAAACATTTATGTTAAATACGATTAATCATGATTAATCAAATTGACAGCACTAATTTTTATTTATTTCCAGTTAATAGTTGTAGTGCTTCAACTTAAACTTATTTCAGTCAACATTTCTTTGTAAGTTTTACAACTAATAATTATGTTTTATTTAAATCTTTATTTCAATTAACAGAAATGTTTTTAATAGTTTTAGTTCTAGTTAATGACCCCGTTGTGTACAAGAAATTGCAGAAGAAACATTTGAGAAATGACGATTGATTTCTCTGAATAATCCCTGTGTCCTTCTCTCGTGTTTAGGAAGATGAGTGAACGGATCATACGCTTTCTTTCACACATTAAGACCTTGAACCACCATGTGATTTTCCCAATGAACTGACTTTCACACATGCTTTACTGGAGCGGAGCAGGTGATGTCATGCCTCAAATCATTCTGTAATGTGGTTAAATGTTTAACTATCACCTCATGCTCCACATCATCCTGTCTGACACACATGTATTTCCCCTGCTCACACAGATCTTCGGCTTGTGGGTGATGTCAAACTCAATTCAGCAGAAAAAACCCTCTTCACTTCAGTCGCTCTTCATCAGATCTGAAATGCTGCAAGTAAGAAGTATTGTTCATTGTTAGTTCTTGTTAAAGGGGACCTGTTACACCTCTTTCACAAGATGTAATATCAGTCTCTGGTGTCTCCAGAATGTGTGAAGTTTCAGCTCAAAATCCCCCACAGATCATTTATTAGAGCTTGTCAAATTTGCCTCTATTTGGGTGTGAGCAAAAACATGCCGTTTTTGTGTGTGTCCCTTTAAATGCAAATGAGCTGCTGCTCCCGCCCCCTTTCCAGAAGAGGGCGGAGCTTTAACAGCTCAACAACAACAAAGCTGGAGAATCTCACGCAGACAAAATGACGAAAGTGTTCAGCCTTACATTGTTCAAACAGGAGTCGACACTGATGGAGAGACTCAGGAAGAAGTTACAACTTTTAGACGTTTCTGAATGGTTAGTGGATAAATTGATGTAGTTGCTGTGGAGTTGATTCAACTCATCCACTAGCATGTGCCGTCATGTTCATCTTTTGTGTTGAATTGACCCTCGTTTGTGAAGCAGTCCGGCATAAAATGACGGCATGACAACAACACTCTACTACAACAACTCTTCCTCTTCTCTAAAGCAGCCCAACATGGCCCCGCCCCCCTTTGTTGTGTGTTCTCGGGGGGCGGGGTTTATGTAAATTTTAGGGTTTGTTTTGTCACTTACTCAGGAAGAAGCTCATTGTAGTCTCTACCAGCCATTTAAAAAGCGATAAAAGAAAATATCTCCCTTTGCATTGAACTTTGATCGTCGTAACTTTGCAGATGTTGTTTATGTTCAAACAGCAACATTACACACTAACTAAAGTTAAAAAAGTCAAATCATAATCAACCACACCTTTAAATGTGTTACTGTAACAAATGAAACTCTATTTGTAAAGTGTTACCTATAAAATATATGCAATAAAAAGCAAGAAAACACAATTCATAACCAGTGCAAGAAGAGCCCTAAAACCCATATGTCTGAAATTTGCATTTGAAAACGAGACAAAAATATGAATGAAGAACCTCATTTTATGCAGTGCGTTCAACACTAGATCTATTGTTTTGGCATTTAAAACAGTGCAAACTTATTTTTGTCAAATGCTTTGCTTGTTGCATCTTTCTTTACAATTTGATTGTACACACTGAAAAAATGTCTAAATTAACAGCTTTTATTCAAGTCAAAAATATTATGTTCCTGATTCAACCTAAATACATTAATTTAAAAGTGCCAATTGCAGGTTTTGAGTTTTTACAGTGTATTTTACATGATCAAATACTCTTTGAGGTCAGTTTGTGCTGCTTTAGCCTGAACTCTTTGCATTGAGAACTGTTGCAGTATCTGATAGTTGGAGGTTAATCGGGTTGGTTAACTCTGTCTATCTGAGTTGTCGATGATCCGTCTGGCCGGAGTTGATTGACAATACTTTTGTTTTCCATGTATTAAAGAATCTGACATCATTTCTCAAACCAATGACCCTTCCATAACGTCTGTCTGGACGAGGACGCATGATCAACACGTCCTCGCCATGAAACGCTCATGGTTCACACACACTGACTTTGGAAAGTCTCTCAGCTGCTGGTTTAAATATTTAATGGCATATACATTAAGAGACCTTCATGGATTGATACGCAGTGTGAATCTCCTCTTAATTTGGTTCATATTTCACTGACTTCTGGAATGGAAATGATTGATTTTTCCTCTCTGTCTTTAATATCGACAGTCTTTTGCAGATTAATAATTTAGAGTTATACCGCACAACACCTCCGCCATATTCATTACAGTAACTCAAGCATGTTGTTGCATTTTTTTTTATCGTTGCAGCATGATAATATGACCATTATTTGAAACTGAGCGAACTGAATAAATGAACAGTCTAAGATAATCTGCGCAGATAGACGCGCATTATGTTGCGTTGTGATATATCACACGTACAGCGGCGCTGCGATTGTGTGCTCGTGTCTGGCAGGGCGAGTGACTTTCTCTGCTGGACTGTCGGCAGGTTTCTCGTGAAGGTATTACTCTGGTGAAATGAGAAGCGGCTTTACTGAGGTCAGTCTCTGATTACCTGTCCCCACCCCGGGTCAAATGACTCTTAAATGTGTTGTTTACACTTCTACCTCATCTGACTCTGGTCTGAGCCCAAACGTCTCAGCGATACACTCTAGACGTACGCACAACTGTCAAGTAGTTGGCTGATGATGATAATACTTCATTTGTACATTGTATAAAATGATTTTTCCCATTTTTCAATAGATTTTCATGGTTAATCAGTAATTTCTTCGCACGTATTTGTGAAATTTACTTGTAATTTCTGACTGGGGATTGTTTCAAAGTAAATCCTACACTAAATTTTTCTTCTTTTTCTTTTTTTTTTTTTCTTTCTTTATAAGATTTTCACGTTTAAGTCAGTATTTCACTTGCTGTTTCTTTGCAAGTATTTGTGAAAATTAATAGAAATTTCTGAGTGGAAATTGTTTCAAAGTTTTACAAGAAAATATTTCAGTCTTTCTACTTCAAAATTTCAAACACAAATCAATCTGTTACTTGCCATTTCTATGTAATTATTTGTCAAATTTACTTGCAATTTCTAATTTAAATTGTTTCAAAGTAAATCCTACACAATTTTTTAAGTGTACACTGTAAAGAAAATGATTCTTCGAAGGTTGTAAATAAAACAGATTATTGGAGTATAAGAAAACACTATTTTAGTCTTTTTTCAGTGTCTCATTTAACACATTTAAGTAAATTTGCAGTTTATTTGTAATTATTTGTGAAATTTACTTGTAATTTCTGAGAGAAAATTGTTTAAAAGTAAATCTTACAACATTTTTTAGTGTAAACTGTAAAAAAATGAATCTTTAAAGTCATAAAAGTTTTACAAGAAAATAATATTTCAGTCTTCTACTTCAAAATTTCACATTTAGTTCAATGAGTTATTTTCCATTTCTTTGTAATTCTTTGTGAAATTTACTTGCAATTTCTGAGTGGGAATTGTTTCAAAGTAAATCCTAAATTTTTTCAGTGTACACTAAAAAAAAAATATTTTTCTAAGTTTTATAAGATTTTCACGTTTAAGTCAATATTTCGCTTGCTGTTTCTTTGCAAGTATTTGTGAAAATTAATAGAAATTTCTGAGTGGAAATTGTTTCAAAGTAAATCCTACAACAAAGTTGTAAACAAAGTTTTACAAGAAAATAATATTTCAGTCTTTCTACTTCAAAATGTCAAACACAAATCAATGTGTTACTTGCCATTTCTATGTAATTATTTGTCAAATTTACTTGCAATTTCTGAGTTTAAATTGTTTCAAAGTAAATCCTACACAGTTTTTTAGGTGTACACTGTAAAAAAAAATGATTCTTCGAAGTTGTGAATAAAACAGATTATTGGAGTATAAGAAAATTTATAAATTTCACATTTAATTCAATGTTAATAATTCAATTGCACACTGTATAAAATGACTTTTCCAAGTTTTAAATAGATTTTTAAACGTTTAATTTGTAATTTCTTTGTAAGTATTTGTAAAAATGTACCAGACATTTTTGATCCTCCATCATTTTTTTTCAGCGTAAACTTTAAAAAATGTTTTTTCAGTTTTGAAAGATTTATACATTTAAGTAAATTTGCAGTTTATTTGTAATTATTTGTGAAATTTACTTAATTTCTGAGTGAAAATTGTTTAAAAGTAAATCCTACAACATTTTTAGTGTAAACTGTAAAAAAAAAAAAGAATCTTTAAAGTCGTAAACAAAGTTTTACAAGAAAATAATATTTCAGTCTTTCTACTTTAAAATTTCACATTTAATTCAATGAGTTATTTTCTGTTCTGAGTGAAAATTGTTTCAAAGTAAATCCAACACAATAATATTTCTACTTCAAAATTTCACATTTATTTCTGTTACTTGCCATTTCTTTGTAATTCTTTGTGAAATTTACTTGTAATTTCTGACTGAAAATACCACCAATTCTCAAATAAAGCAGATAATTGGATTACATTTTAGAATAAAATAATATGATGGTGTCAGTGCGGTAAAATCGATAATATTACTGGACAACAACTGTCTGTTAAACACCAAGGGAGTTTCTGTTAACTTTAGTTCTTTGCAGAGGAAATGACCTCATTCATCATAACATTATTAGCCACAACACACAAACGTATGAGCTCATCTTGAATGTATGACATCTGTGTGTGATAATCACATATGATTGTTCTTGGAGAGACGACATGATTAACAAACAGCAAAACAGTAGATTAGAGTATGAGTTTAATAAACAGAGCCGCTGAAAAGTGTTTTATTATGAGATCATTTTGTGTAAATCAAGCTTTTTCGGGTTAGTTCATCCCCAGAATACATTCTGTCATCATTTACTAACCCTCATGTCACTCTCAACCTGTGTGACTTAATTTACTGAAAAATCTGGTGTAGAAACAGTTTTTACACAGATAAAATTTACAAATAACTACAAAGAAGTGGCAAGTAACACATTATATGATATATAAGATATTATATGCACAATATATCCAAACATCCATTTTTCATAAAGAAAGTGGATTGTGATTTTTATATTGAGTTTATTTGTAAGCACTTTTTTTTTACAATACATATTGTTTCAAATCAGCAGAAAATGCATTTCATTTCGTTTCAATGTTACTATCAACAATCAAAATCCACCATTATATTCTTTTGTATAATCTGAAGTATATACTGTATATATGTCAATATCAACTTTTAAACTTTTAATTAAGCTTTCAACTAAACAAAACAATTCTTTACTAAGTTTTGTTCTTTTATTGAAATAGTATTTACTGAAATAGTATTTTCTTGTAAAACCTACTCCAATAAAGTCTGAAAAATATTTTTTTACAGTGTGGATCACAAAGAGAGTGGACTGATTTAATATTGACATGCTTCAAAAAGGACAACATTCGATTCAAGTTTATTTGTTTACATTTTTCACAATACATATAGCAGCTTTAAAGTAGAAAGTGAGGTTTGTTTAAATGTTACGATCAGCAATCAAAATCTACAATAATCTATATTCTGTATATTCTAATAACACGTCTTCTGAAGTCAATGTTGACTTTTAAACTTTTACATTTAAAACTTTATATTTTTATATGTTTATCATTTCACAAAACTGTCAAATGACTTCAGTTTTGCTTTGTGGCGTTTTGTGGAGGTTTTTGCATTTTTGCGGCATTTTGTTGAATTTTTTTGGTGTTTTGCTGCAATTTGTGGCGTTTTGTTTTTTAATGATGTTTTGTTTTATGATGTTTAGTAGCATTTTGTTGCATTTTGTGACTTTTTTTTTTTCTTGCATTTTATGGCAATTTGTTGCATTTTGTTTTATGGTGTTTTATGGCGTTTTGTTTTGTTGCATTTTGTTTTATGGTGTTTTATGGCGTTTTGTTTTGTTGCATTTTGTGGCGTTTGGTTTTATGGTGTTTTGATTTGTTATAAACTTGCAATTGCGAGAAAAAAACCTGAATTGTGAGATAAAAAAGTTGCAATTACTTTTTTATTTTTTTTATTCTGTGGCAGAAACAATCTGCCATACATTACAGTATAATTTAATTTTGAAATTTATTATGCAAAACATCTTTTTTTTTTTTTTTTTTTTTTTGGCCTTTTTAGGAGAACAATTCCTTTAAGAATGATTGTGCTGCTTCAGCAGAGCTATCAATAGTATATTACTGGGAATTTCCCAAGCCAAACACAAGGAGAATATTTGGAGAGCCGGAGTAATCTGCTATTCACCGCACAGTGACTCATCAGATGCCATTAGCATGTGAATGTGCTGCTGACCACAGTCTCTCTTAGTTTACACACACACACACACAGAGAGATGCCAGGTAAACACCCCTGGGACAGGTAAACTTGTTGACTCACTGGTAGAAAGAAGATATTAGAGAGCTTTTTTGTTTAATAGCTCCTGCATTTTTCAGGAGTGGGGTTTGAGTTACTGCTGGCAGAGAGCCGGCATCGTCTGGCGGGAGGGAAGGTGGATAATTATTCTCACGGCTGTAAGTACAAATTGCCCAGAATGACTCCGTCGCCGGCATCCTGAACGCAACCGTAAACACTTCAGCCTGAAATATTTTCCTTGAATTATCATAAATATGAATTCACAAAAGCATTTCATTGGCCTATTAAGAGTCTGCGATGAGACGAATCTTCTTCAATTAGCGGCTTTAAAAGTTCATATTTAATCATATATAACCTTGTAAAGCCTGACATGTGAAATAATTGTCCGAAAAATCTAATTTTTTGAAATGGAACAGTTGAGGCCAGAAACATGTGATAATTGAATAATCACCGTAGTAAACTCGTCAGTCTGAGGAAATCATTTCACAAATCACAGTCAGTTACAGTAACACTCAAATGCTCTGTAATGATTTTGAAATAATGCGTCTTGTTTGTTAACTTCCCTATTAGTGGTCTAGTTCCTGAAGGTTGCATGATCCACTTTAGCTGTGCAACTATAAAGAACTTGAAAGGTTAAAGGTGAGTTTGACGTGTCTATAAAGAGGCCGGACAAAAGCAGTAGAGTGTGAGCGAGTCATTGTGTGGATTTGTGCTGTAATTGTTTTATTGCTCGACGGAATGAAGATAATTAACATTTAGAGTCGCGGTTCTCCACCTGTTTAACTTCAGGATTTAGATTTTGTATGGACGTCAAGTAGCCGACACAGTACCAACATTAGGGTACATAGTGTGTGTGTGTGTGTGTGTTTCAGTGTTTTAACTCTGTGTGGTGTCAAGACTGGGCCCGTCTCCTCCTAACAGTGTTGGCCAATAATGTGCCTGATTAAATATTGATGGTGGCAGATACATGTTTAGTAGCTGGACTAAAGCCTGACACCAGATCCGATCCGATCCGATCCGCTCCGGCCGGAATAATGAGCAGCTGTTGAGAGACGCTTTCACAGTGTTTAGAGCCGCGCTCATGTCAGCTCATTTTCAACCATTCACGCCGAATTAACCCGTAAATAAACTTCAGAAGAGGATGTGCTTTAATAAACATCCCGCATGCATAAACTCATTTATTTGATAATATTGTGTCAACCCAGCTAGAACATTTTTATGTTCTTGGAATTAAAAAGTTAAGAGTCAAACTGTTCGACTAAAGCAAACACCGATCACCATAATGGTGACATCAAACCAAACAGTTTTTTTTATCTTAATAAGAACATTTATACACGTATGACAGAAATAAAATCAATCTGGTTTGTAATAAGTGACGCTGGTAATGTTGTTTTTGGAGTTGCTTAATGACGTTGGAGCTTGATGTCAAATAAAAGTTGGGTTTAGACGTCAACCTGATTTCATTTTTAAAGGTTCCCTATAGGGCTGGGCGATATATCGCATGCGATTGTCACGCGCATTTCGTCAGTAAAGCCGGTTCCCTGATTGCCGCTAAATCGCCATCACCTGCTTTCAAATGGAGCGGCATTTAATAGACAGAGCCGTAGATCACCTACAAGCGACGCAATATCGCGTTCATTATCGCAGATGAATCGCCTTCGATAATGAACGCGATATTGCGTAGCTTGACAGTGATCTACGGCTCTGTCTATTAAATGCCGCTCCATTTGAAAGCAGGTGATGGCGATTTAGCGGTAATCAGGGAACCGGCTTTACTGACGAAATGCGCGTGACAATCGCATGCGATATATCGCCCAGCCCTAGTTCCCTAGAACCAGTTTTTACAAGATGTAACATAAGTCTAAGGTGTCTCCTGAATGTGTCTGTGAAGTTTCAGCTCAAAATACCCCATAGATTTTTTTAAATAAATTTTTTTAACTGCCTATTTTGGGGCATCATTAACTATGCACTGATTCAGCGCGTGGACCCTTTAAATCTCTCGCTCCCTGCCCCCCGAGCTCTCGGCTATAAAACAGTGCATAAACAAAGTTCACACAGCTAATATAACCTTCAAATGGATCTTTACAAGATGTTCGTCATGCATACTGCATGCATGCGTCAGATCATGTGAGTATAGTATTTATTTGGATGTTTACATTTGATTCTGAATGAATTTGAGGCTGTGCTTCGTGGCTAAAGCTAACATTACACACTGTTGGAGAGATTTATAAAGAATGAAGTTGTGTTTATGAATTATACAGACTGCAAGTGTTTAATAATGAAAATAGCGACGGCTCTTGTCTCCGTGAATACAGTAAGAAACAATGGTAACTTTAACCACATTTAACAGTACATTAGCAACATGCTAACGAAACATTTAGAAAGACAATTTACAAATATCACTAAAAATATCATGATATCATGGATCATGTCAGTTATTATTGCTCCATCTGCCATTTTTCGCTATTGTTCTTGCTTGCTTACCTAGTCTGATGATTCAGCTGTGCACAGATCCAGACGTTAATACTGGCTGTCCTTGTCTAATGCCTTGAACATGGACTGGCATATGCAAATATTGGGGGCGTACAAATTAATGATCCCGACTGTTGCGTAACTTCGCCTGTTCTTCGGAGGTCTTTTAAACAAATGAGATTTATATAAGAAGGAGGAAACAATGGTGTTTGAGACTTACTGTGTGTCATTTCCATGTACTGAACTCTTGTTATTCAACTATGCCAAGATAAATTCAAATTTTGATTATAGGGCACCTTTAACCAAAATCTGACATCTGAGCGACATTGGAGTGCAGCTGGGAAACTTTATAAGAATGTTAGGGGATAATGTTCTGATTATGTTATCTCTAAACATGTTTAGAATGTTTTTAAAGAATATTATCCTACATTTTAGCAGAATATTCTGTGAACAAAAATAAAACTTGCCACTGAAAACATTCCCAGAACATTGCATAATGTTCTCAGAACATTCTTAGAACAATACAATTTCTAGCTGGGAAAGCAACTTTATAGAAAATGCTAGATTCAGTGTTACGAATTAGGAAGTATTTACAAATGAGTGTGTCAAAGTAATATACAGCTATAATATATACTGTATGTGGTCTGTATTCAGATAATGAACATGTTAGGCAGCGATTACTACTTTTGCTCTTGATTATTACGATATAAGGATAATAAGTTTTGTATGTCGATCCAAAGTTGGCATCATCTGAAGTCTTCCCAATATGAGCTGGTAACACTTTCCAGTAGGGTTGCTCAGAGACCTTATTGTAAAGTGTTACCTTTGAGCCATAACCACAGACAGACCTCCACTCTGAAAATACTCATTTAATAAGGAGTATGATGGTAGCATTAGTAAAGCATTAGTTCTGCTTTTCATGGTTGTGTTTTAGTTTGTTAACTCCACTGGACCTGCCGCTGGTCAGTCTTCTCTGGTGGTCTATTGTTGAAACTCAGCTGGAGGCTGATGAGTCAGAATGGGACACACACATACAGACATACACTCACGCACACACACACACACACACACACACACACACACACACACACACATTTAACCTTTAATCATTTCTCTAAAGCGACTTACAAATGAGAACAATAGAAGCATTCAAATCAACAAGAGGGCAATAGTATGCATGTGCCGTATCAAGTCCCAGTTATTCCAACAAAGTGCACATAGCAAGGATTTTTTTAAAATAAATAAATAGAGAGACAGAATAGAAACAGAAAAAGTAAGTTAATATTAGAGACTCTCCTATAGGTTGTTTTTCAAGCACCTTATTACGACCTATATTTACGTTTTGAAGTCATGAATATAAGTCAAAAATAATGACAGTGTCGTGTTACGTCTGTCGTCATGAAATGACGCATTACTGTCATTACCAATCAAAATGCGTGTTCATTTAAATGCAATGTGTGGACTTTTTATACCATTTCTCCTATTTCCATTTAGCATTATTAACGACTACACCTACCCCACCCCTAAACCCTTAGTGATTTATAGTGCATACACACTTTATGAGCACGTGTTCCCTGGGATCGAACCCACAATCGCATGATCACATGATTGCATATTATTAATGCAATGCTTATTGCAAAGGTTGAGCTATGCGAAACCTGAAATATACGCAGATAAAAGGGAACAATGCATTAAAATGAAAGTGTCCTGTTGTCGACAGGGGCGCAACTTTAGTAAACGCTCCTATGGGTCGTATTTCAGGGAAGTGACAAACGACCTATATAGGCATATTGGTTGGAGAACATGTTGTAATATTAGTGTGTCAAGTGTTGATGAAAAAGATGTGTCTTCTTTAGCTGTTTTGTGAACATGGCTAAAGACTCAGCAGTTCAGGTTGAGTTAGGCACATCATTCCACCAGCAGGGAACAGACAAGGAAAGAGTGATTTTGTGTCTCTTTGTGATTGCATTGTTCACTTGCAGAACGCAAGCTTCAGGAGGACACATATAGGTCTGAAGTAGTGAGTTTAGGTATAGGGGTGCAGAGCCAGTGGCAGTTCTGTCTTTGCAAGGTTGAGTTGAAGGTGTTGGTCCTTCATCCAGAAAGAAATGTCTGTCAGGCAGGCTGAGATGCGAGCAGCTACCTTCAGATCATCTGACTGGAATGAGAGTAGAGTTGTGTCATCAGCATAGCAGTGATAGGAAAAGCCATGTTCCTGAACGACAGATCCTAGTGATGTCATGTAGATGGAGAAGAGAAGCGGTCCCAGCACTGATCCCTGATGCACTCCAGTAGATAGATGTTGTGACTCACTTTACTTCACTTGCAGAACACAAGCTTCTGGAGGACTCACTAAGTAATGAGTTTAGGTATAGTGGTGCAGAACCAGTGGTTGTTCTGTAGGCAAACATCAGAGCCTTGAATTTGATGGGAGCAGCTATTGGCAACAAGTTTATGAAGAGAGGTGTGAAGTGCTCTCTTCGGCTCGCTAAAGACTCTTTCTGCAGTGTTCTGGATCAGTTGCAGAGGTTTGACAGTACATGCTGGAAGGTCTGCCAAGAAAGCATTACAATAGAACAAGAGCTTGAATGAGAATGTGTGTGGAATGCTCCGATAGGAAGGGTCTAATCTTCCTAATGTTGTATAAGGCAAATCTGCAGGACCGGGCCGTTGTAGCAATATGATCTGTGAAGCTTAAACGATCATCCATCACCACTCCAAGGTTCCTAGCTGTCCTGGATGGAGTTTTGGTTGACAAACCTAGTTGAATGGAGAGGTTATGATGAAGTATTGGGTTGGCTGCGACAACAAGCAGTTCTGTCTTGGCAAGGTTGAGTTGAAGGTGGTGGTCCTTCATCCAGCAAGAAATGCCTGTCATGGCAGGCTGAGATGCTGGAATGAGAGTCGAGTTGTGTGTCTTCAGCATAGCAGTGATAGGAAAAAACATGTTTCTGAAAGAGAGATCATAGTGATGTCATGTAGATGGAGAAGAGAAGCGGTCCCAGCACTGAGCCCTGAGGCACTCCAGTAGATAGATGTGTGACTTACTTCACTTCACTTGCAGAACACAAGCTTCTGGAGGACACATAGGTCTGAAGTAGTGAGTTTAGGTATAGGGGTGTAGAGCCAGTGGTTGTTCTTTAGGCAAACATCAGAGCCTTGAATTTGATGCGAGCAGCTATTGGCAACAAGTTTATGAAGAGAGGTGTGAAGTGCTCTCTTCGGCTCGCTAAAGACTCTTTCTGCAGCGTTCTGGATCAGTTGCAGAGGTTTGACAGTACATGCTGGAAGGCCTGCCAAGAGAGCATTACAATAGTCCAGTCTGGATAGACCAAGAGCTTGAATGAGAATTTGTGTGGAATGCTCCGAAAGGAAGGGTCTAATCTTCCTAATGTTGTATAAGGCAAATCTGCAGGACCGGGCCGTTGTAGCAATATGATCTGTGAAGCTTAAACGATCATCCATCACCACTCCAAGGTTCCTAGCTGTCCTGGATGGAGTTATGGTTGACAAACCTAGTTGAATGGAGAGGTTATGATGAAGTATTGGGTTGGCTGCGACAACAAGCAGTTCTGTCTTGGCAAGGTTGAGTTGAAGGTGGTGGTCCTTCATCCAGCAAGAAATGCCTGTCAGGCAGGCTGAGATGCTGGAATGAGAGTAGAGTTGTGTGTCTTCAGCATAGCAGTGATAGGAAAAAACATGTTTCTGAAAGAGAGATCATAGTGATGTCATGTAGATGGAGAAGAGAAGCGGTCCCAACACTGAGCCCTGAGGCACTCCAGTAGATAGATGTGTGACTTACTTCACTTCACTTGCAGAACACAAGCTTCTGGAGGACACATCGGTCTGAAGTAGTGAGTTTAGGTATAGGGGTGTAGAGCCAGTGGTTGTTCTTTAGGCAAACATCAGAGCCTTGAATTTGATGCGAGCAGCTATTGGCAACAAGTTTATGAAGAGAGGTGTGAAGTGCTCTCTTCGGCTCGCTAAAGACTCTTTCTGCAGCGTTCTGGATCAGTTGCAGAGGTTTGACAGTACATGCTGGAAGGCCTGCCAAGAGAGCATTACAATAGTCCAGTCTGGATAGACCAAGAGCTTGAATGAGAATTTGTGTGGAATGCTCCGAAAGGAAGGGTCTAATCTTCCTAATGTTGTATAAGGCAAATCTGCAGGACCGGGCCGTTGTAGCAATATGATCTGTGAAGCTTAAACGATCATCCATCACCACTCCAAGGTTCCTGGCTGTCCTGGATGGAGTTATGGTTGACAAACCTAGTTGAATGGAGAGGTTATGATGAAGTATTGGGTTGGCTGCGACAACAAGCAGTTCTGTCTTGGCAAGGTTGAGTTGAAGGTGGTGGTCCTTCATCCAGCAAGAAATGCCTGTCAGGCAGGCTGAGATGCTGGAATGAGAGTCGAGTTGTGTGTCTTCAGCATAGCAGTGATAGGAAAAAACATGTTTCTGAAAGAGAGATCATAGTGATGTCATGTAGATGGAGAAGAGAAGCGGTCCCAGCACTGAGCCCTGAGGCACTCCAGTAGATAGATGTGTGACTTACTTCACTTCACTTGCAGAACACAAGCTTCTGGAGGACACATCGGTCTGAAGTAGTGAGTTTAGGTATAGGGGTGTAGAGCCAGTGGTTGTTCTTTAGGCAAACATCAGAGCCTTGAATTTGATGCGAGCAGCTATTGGCAACAAGTTTATGAAGAGAGGTGTGAAGTGCTCTCTTCGGCTCGCTAAAGACTCTTTCTGCAGCGTTCTGGATCAGTTGCAGAGGTTTGACAGTACATGCTGGAAGGCCTGCCAAGAGAGCATTACAATAGTCCAGTCTGGATAGACCAAGAGCTTGAATGAGAATTTGTGTGGAATGCTCCGAAAGGAAGGGTCTAATCTTCCTAATGTTGTATAAGGCAAATCTGCAGGACCGGGCCGTTGTAGCAATATGATCTGTGAAGCTTAAACGATCATCCATCACCACTCCAAGGTTCCTGGCTGTCCTGGATGGAGTTATGGTTGACAAACCTAGTTGAATGGAGAGGTTTTGATGAAGTATTGGGTTGGCCGCAATCAGAAGCAGTTCTGTCTTGGCAAGGTTGAGTTGAAGGTGGTGGTCCTTCATCCAGCAAGAAATGCCTGTCAGGCAGGCTGAGATGCTGGAATGAGAGTCGAGTTGTGTGTCTTCAGCATAGCAGTGATAGGAAAAAACATGTTTCTGAAAGAGAGATCATAGTGATGTCATGTAGATGGAGAAGAGAAGCGGTCCCAGCACTGAGCCCTGAGGCACTCCAGTAGATAGATGTGTGACTTACTTCACTTCACTTGCAGAACACAAGCTTCTGGAGGACACATCGGTCTGAAGTAGTGAGTTTAGGTATAGGGGTGTAGAGCCAGTGGTTGTTCTTTAGGCAAACATCAGAGCCTTGAATTTGATGCGAGCAGCTATTGGCAACAAGTTTATGAAGAGAGGTGTGAAGTGCTCTCTTCGGCTCGCTAAAGACTCTTTCTGCAGCGTTCTGGATCAGTTGCAGAGGTTTGACAGTACATGCTGGAAGGCCTGCCAAGAGAGCATTACAATAGTCCAGTCTGGATAGACCAAGAGCTTGAATGAGAATTTGTGTGGAATGCTCCGAAAGGAAGGGTCTAATCTTCCTAATGTTGTATAAGGCAAATCTGCAGGACCGGGCCGTTGTAGCAATATGATCTGTGAAGCTTAAACGATCATCCATCACCACTCCAAGGTTCCTGGCTGTCCTGGATGGAGTTATGGTTGACAAACCTAGTTGAATGGAGAGGTTTTGATGAAGTATTGGGTTGGCCGCAATCAGAAGCAGTTCTGTCTTGGCTAGGTTGAGTTGAAGGTGGTGGTCCTTCATCCAGCAAGAAATGCCTGTCATGGCAGGCTGAGATGCTGGAATGAGAGTAGAGTTGTGTGTCTTCAGCATAGCAGTGAAAAACCCTGTTTCTGAAAGAGAGATCCCAGTGATGTCATGTAGATGGAGAAGAGAAGCGGTCCCAACACTGAGCCCTGAGGCACTCCAGTAGATAGATGTGTGATTTACTTTACCTCACTTGCAGAACACAAGCTTCTGGAGGACACATAGGTCTGAAGTAGTGAGTTTAGGTATAGGAGTGTAGAGCCAGTGGTTGTTCTGTAGGCAAACATCAGAGCCTTGAATTTGATGCGAGCAGCTATTGGCAACAAGTTGTGTGTCTTCAGCATAGCACTGATAGGAAAAACCATGTTTCTGAAAGAGAGATCCTAGTGATGACATGTAGATGGAGAAGAGAAGCGGTCCCAGCACTGAGCCCTGAGGTACCCCAGTGGCAAAATGATGTGACTTATACCCTGAAGGACCTACCTGAGAGGTAAGACTTGAACCACAGGCTTCAGTAGAGCAGGGCAGTCTCAGTTGAGTGTGCCACTCTTGAGGCCAGGCTGGTTGTTGTCCAGGAGGTTGTTCAGTGTGAGATAAGTAGACAGTTGGTTGAACACAACTCTGTGTCTTTGCAATGAATGGAAGAAGGGATACCGGTCTGTATTTTTCTAAAAGTGCTGGAGAGGGCTGTTAGAGTTGATGTGAGGGTGGGGGGCAAAGAAGAGAAGAGAAGATTTTGAAAAGCATGCGAGAATCAGGAGAATTGTTCATTTTATTGTGATTGTGTATGTGGTTTTAGCATTAGAGACATTTGCAGAGAAGGAAGAGAGGAGTGACTGATAAGCTAAGATCGGTAGGATCTTTCGATTTGCGCCACTTCCTCTCTCACACACACACACACTCAAGACAAAAATTCGCAATTACCTTTTTATTTTTTGATCCTGTGGCGTAAACAAGCTTCCATGTGCTTTAAACTTTAACATTAGTTAACTAACAATGATCATACTTCTTATTAATCTTAGTTAATGTTAATCAACATTTACTAACATCATTTTTTAAATCATTTAATTCACTGTGAACTGACATGAGCAAACAATGAAGTATTTTTATTAACTAACATTAACTAATATTAATAAATGCTGTAAAAAATGTATTTTCATGTAGTGCATTAACTAATGTTACAGATGAGACCTTTTTGGTAAACAAGTATTTACTGTCTGTCCTGTATAAATTACACTGATATAGATCAAATTATTCATATGCACATCTGATTGACTGAATTTAGTCTTTTTCATGTAATATTTAACTCTTAAGTGTCTATATAATTGTATTATTTAAATTGCTTACATTGTTTGATGCATCAGAAAGCTGTTTTCCTGTCATGTGTCCAAAGCTATTGTTCTACACTTCAAATGCCAAGTGTTTTGCAAATCAGTGGTTGTTTCTCAGGATTATTGAGGCTGATTTAAGTGGGAAACAAGGAAGATTTCAAACCTGAAAATCCAGTTCTGTGTCTCTGAGGTCAAAGTAACAAAGGACAGAACCACAGGTGGTGATTAGTGCTGTGAACATGACGGAACAAGTCGGACAGGAACGACAGCAGAATTAAGATCGTCTGCATCGCTGATGGCAGATCAACCACCGTCAGAGACTCGCTGTTGAACAAACATATTAAACTAGACTGAGGTCAGATCCTGAAAAGATGCTGAACTTTGACCTGCAGCTGCTGAAACACAAATGCTTGGTTCAGGAGGAGATGCTTTTACATGAAGCTGCTTCAGTGTCACAAGAAAAGTCCCTCGTTTTTGTCATTTCCACCATGTTTCAAATCAAAAGTTGTATCTTTTAATATTATTTAATGAACAAACTAACATTAACAAAGATTCTGCAACAAATGCATTGCTCTTTGTTTGTTAATGTTGTTAATGCATTCAGTAACAGTAACTAATGCGACATTATTGTAGTGTTACCGGCTAGTTTCACACGTTATTAAATAATGTTTTCAGGACAAAAGTACATGAAACTGACAATAAAATGTGATTTTTGTCTTTGATTTGTCTTGTTTTTCTTCACATATCACGTCTTGTATTTCATCTCAAGCTCTTGACTGATGCTGTTGTCTTCGTGATAAGTGCACTAACATTTAAGAAAACGGTTACATTTTGTTTTAAGGTGTTTTTGTTATGGTTTACTTATACATTTGCATATAGTAATATCAATTAACAACATGTGCTTACTCTAAGGGTTAGAAATAGGGTTTGGTTAAGGGTTAGTTGCTTATAATTATGCATAATTTACTGTTATTACTACATTAAGTACATATAATGTGTAACAAGGACAAAATAATAGTGTTACCAAGAAAACTTTATTAGAGGCAAAATTGTTCTTGAGACGAAGGTGATGCCAGAACAGAAGGATCGTCATATTTTGTGTAAAAATTTATCATTTGTTTCACACAATAAATTTTGTTTATATTATATAGTTTTTTTTTTTAACTAAATTAATATTGGACCTTTTTTTTTTCAAATGTTAATACATGAATATATATATATATATGGTATATTATTTATATATTTTGTATTTATCTTTTCAAATGAGGAAAAACAATTTTTTTTTATTTAAAAAATGTCACGTGACATATAAATGACTTTTAAACCAGGTATTGTCTCACGTAGCAGTCTTAACTCACGTTTTTAATGTATTTTTGAAAAACTCATATAGTCTCAGAAAAGTCTGTGGAAATAGAGCCGAATGTACTTTGTTAATATAAAGGAATTTTCGAATGCCTGTACACATCCTGGCAGGAAACGACCAGTTTGTGTACTGCTATTTTGCACAGATGCAGACAGAAGCGAGCGTCACAGATGTGTTGTTGTGTTGGGTCTGAACAGATGTGCTCTCTCATCTGGCAGGTTGAATCAGAGTGTCGGTGTGTGTGAAACGGCCGCTTGTTTTCCAGACGGTCTCTGCTCTTCTGTCTGGCGCTCTGTTACCTGTGCAGATCGGGTGTCATTGCTTTAATAAGAGAGAGACACACACATCTCCCGCTATCTGTCTGTCTGTCTGAGGGTGGCAGGGGTCACGTGACCCACATGACCCTCCCCGCCCGCCCGCTTCAATTATTCACGCCAGCTTCACCCGAGATGACTGACAGCCGCGGGCTCGTCCCGGCCTGATCTCGCTCCATGACCACCCTGTCAACTTGTCAGCATTCCTCATTTTTGTTTAAAGTTCTTCATCTAATATATTTATATTTTATTTAAGCTTTATTTCAGTCAACAAAAATGCTCTAATAGTTTTAGTTTAACAGTAATAACCCTGATAGTGGCATCATGTGCATCGCCTTAAATGAGGGTGAAAAATCACACAGAAATGATGTTTTTTCTTCTTAATGTCTGATATCTTTTTCCATGAGCTCAGAGAGGATGAAGGTCAAACAGGAGGGAATGACCCTGTGTGATCACTGCAGACGGGCAGAAGGCTGATCACAGGTCAGTGTGTGTCGACTCAAGGGCTCTTCACAGAGACTTTTCTGCCAAACCTGAATGGTTGATGTGCTCGTGTGGTTGCTATGGAGCTCGTCCAATTAGAACAGCCGGAAAACCCTTGACTGGTCTCCAGGCAGGATTCATGTGCTCAGTGTTTTGGTGGGAACTGAGAAACTTTTACCATTATTTTATTTTATTTTATTTTATTTTATTTTATTTTATTTTATTTTATTTTATTTTATTTTATTTTATTTTATTTTATTTTATTTTATTTTATTTTATTTTATTTTTTTATTTGATCATTTTTGTATTTTATTTGTATTTTGATTGTTTTTGTATTATATTGCATTGCATTGTATCACATTTTATTTAATTACATTGTTTTTATTTTATTTTATTTTATTTTATTTTTAATGAATAATTTTTGTATTTTATTTTAATGCATTTCTGTATATTATTGCATTGAATTGCATTGCATTTTATTTTATTGTTTTTTATTGTATTTTACTAATTTTTTTATTCCATTGCATTTTTATATTTTATTGCGTTGCTTTATTTTATTTTATTTTTAATTGATCATTTTTGTACTTTATTGCATTGCATTTTTATATTTTATTGCATTACATTATCTTTATTTTATTTTATTATTAATTTATATTTTTGTATTTTATTGCATTGCATTGCATATTATTCCATTGATTATTATTTTATTTTTCTTAATTTTTGTATTTTATTGCATTGCATTTGTTTTTATTACTTTGCAATTTTTTTTATTTATCATTTATTATATTTTATTGCATTGCATTATCTTTATTTTTTATTTTATTATTAATTTATATATTTTTTTATTTTATTTTATTGCATTGCATTTTATTCCATTGATTTTTATTTTATTTTTCTTAATTTTGTATTTTATTGCATTGCTTTTTTTTTTTTTTTATTACTTTGCAATTTTTTTTTTTTTTTTTAATTTATCATTTATTATATTTTATTGCATTGCATTTATTTTCTTTTATGTAGAGTTGTGTAAATGCAATTTAAATGTTTATAAAGTGACTAATGATTTGGCAGTGTAAAGGCAATAAAGCACCTTGTATCAAAGTGACTGGAGTCTTTAGAGAGAGTTCACATGGTGCAGAGCTGTAGAGGAAGTGGAGCATGTGATTGTGCAGCCGTGTGTGTGTGTGTGTGTGTGTGTGTGTGTGTGTGTGTGTGTGTGTGTGTGAGAGAGAGAGAGAGGGAGAGTGAGTGAGTTCTCTTCTCTTCTCTCTCTGTTTCTTGGCTGTGGTTTCTGATGCAATCATAAATGATGTGAGTAAAGCCTCATCTGACTCCTCGACCTGCAGAGGAACTGTGTTTCTATCCGCCCGCCGCACTGGACCAATGATGGTGCTGTTGCCATCAGAGCAGAGCGGCGATCAGAAGCCCTCCCCGGCCTGCTGTTGCCATAGAAACAGAGTTAGTTCAGTCAAACGAGCCCCATGAATCATTCAACTTAGTTTCAGCTCAACATTATAAAGGCAAATGCACTAATGACGTTGTCACATCAAACCCAACACATCCTCCTCCACAGCTGATCTGTGCAGTGATATTTCTTATTCATGCTGCTGTATGTTTACATCGATCTCCAGCAAGTTTCTCTTGGGCTACACACGTTTAAGTCAATACTTCTGATCAATTACACATCTCATCCACACTATAGACTCGGATCTTAATGAAGGCGTTTCAACCAGGACTGATGTGTGAAACAAATCGAATTTTATTTTTTTAAAAGATATTCTGTATAAAGTCTCTTTTTTTAAAAGATATTCTATTTTAAAGTCTGTTTCTAAATGTGGTTAATTTTGATAATCACTTTTTTGTATTTTATACCATTGCATTTTAATATTTTATTGCATTTGCATTTTTGTATTATTTTATTTTATTATTTTATTTTATTTTTAATTGATAATTTTGTATTTTATTGCATTGCATTTTTGTATTATTTTATTTTTAATTGTATTATTTTATTTTATTATTTTATTTTTATTTTTAATTGATAATTTTGTATTTTATTGCATTGCATTTTTGTATTATTTTATTTTTAATTGTATTATTTTATTTTATTATTTTATTTTTAATTGATAATTTTGTATTTTATTGCATTGCATTTTTGTATTATTTTATTTTTAATTGTATTATTTTATTTATTATTTTATTTTTATTTTTAATTGATAATTTTGTATTTTATTGCATTGCATTTTTGTATTATTTTATTTTTAATTGTATTATTTTATTTTATTATTTTATTTTTATTTTTAATTGATAATGTTGTATTTTATTGCATTGCATTTTTGTATTATTTTATTTTTAATTGTATTATTTTATTTTATTATTTTATTTTTATTTTTAATTGATAATTTTGTATTTTATTGCATTGCATTTTTGTATTATTTTATTTTTAATTGTATTATTTTATTTTATTATTTTATTTTTATTTTTAATTGATAATGTTGTATTTTATTGCATTGCATTTTTGTATTATTTTATTTTTAATTGTATAATTTGTAATTTTTTTATTGCATTGTTTATTTTGTTATTTTACTTAATTTTTGTATTTTATTTCATTGCATGTTTGTATTTTATTGCATTTTTATTTTTATTTTATTTATTTTTTATTTTATTTTTACATTTTTATTGCATTTTATTTTTTTGCATTGATTTTTATTATTGATATTATTATATTTTATTTCATTACATTGCATTTTTGTGTTTTGTTTTATTTTATTTTATTTTTAAGTTTTTTATTTTTAGATTTTATTGCACTGCATTGCATTTATTTTTTTTAAGTAGAGTATATTATGCATGTAGAGTTGTGTACATTTTTTATTTTTATTTTATTGCATTGCATTTAATTTTATTGCATTTTACTTTATTAAATTGTATCTACAGGTGTTTACATTAAATTTAAATGTATGTATGTGTTTATATATATATATATATATATATATATATATATATATATATATATATATATATATATATATATATATATATATAACGTTACTAATATTATTTCTAACATTATTTCTAATGTTATTAAATGTTAATTTTAACCAGCGGTCAATGGACTGATATATAATAAATTGTAAAAATATATTCTGTATATTTTAAAGTCTGTTTCTAACCACATTGCATTACATCACATTTTAATTTCAATGCATTTAGTTTTATTAAATTGCATGTAGAGGTGTGTACACACAATTGAACAGTACGTTACTAATATTATTTCTAACGCTATTTCTAATGTTATATAATGTATTTTCAACCGAGGTCCTTGTTCTGTTAATTTGTTCCTCTTATATTTGTTTTCTGGCATGTAAAAGTAGATTTATAGCATATAAAAGCATCATTAAACAGAAATGCAAACGTTTCTGTCTCTCGATAGCGTCTCTGGTCTGAAGATAGTCTCTCATGATCTAAATCAGCGCCGAAGCTCTTCAGTGATCTCCTCGGTGAGAACGGGTCAGGATACGCTGTGAACACTGACTGATTGATCAAACTCACAGGAGTCAGTCTGTGTTTGTTCAGCGTCTGCCGCTCTGCTGCTATTTCATCCCATGTTTATGAATTTATGATAGTGAAGAGCGAGATAAGATGTCTGAAACAGATGCATGTACGACAGCTCATCGAGACGGTCACATGCTCTTATATGATCCCACGTTACCAATCAAAACGATAAAGGACTGGAGTATAGCTGTGAATGATGCCACATTAGTGTTTACTGAGTTAATCATCTCTAAAACTAGATATTACAGTTCACAAAGAATCTCATATCTACACATGAGGAACACGCTGGAAATCACCCACAACTTCATGATCTTCACGGACAAAAACATCAGATTTTCACTGGAAAATGTTGAAATCTATAGTTTTATCTGTGATTTTAATGATTGAGCAAGAACAGGATTACAGGGTTACTCTCACTCTGAAAAACTGTGTGTGTGTGTGTGTGTGTGTGTGTGTGTGTGTGTGTGTGTGTGTTTGTGTTTGTGTGAGTGTGTATACTGTATGTGTATGAGTGTGTGTAAGTGTGTATATGTGTGTGTGTGTGTGTGTAAATAAGTTTGTGTGTATGTGTGTGTAAATATGTGTGTCTATGTGTGTGTGAGTGTGTGTGTGTGCGTGTCTGTATGTATGTGTGTGTATATATGTGTGTCCATGTGTGTGTGAGTGTGTGTGTGTGTGTGTGTGTGTGTGTGTGTGTGTGCGTGTCTGTCTGTATGTATGTGTGTGTATATATGTGTGTCTATGTGTGTGTGTGTGTGTGTGCGTGTTTGTATGTGTGTGTGTGTGTGAGTGTGTGTGTTTGTATGTGTGTGTGTGTATATAAGTTTGCGTGTGTGTATGTGTATGTGTGTGAGTGTGTGTGTGAGTGTGTGTGTGTGTATATAAGTTTGCGTGTGTGTGTGTGTGTCTATGTGTGTGTGAGTGTGTGTGTGTGTGTGTGTGTGAGTGTGTGTGTGTATATAAGTTTGCGTGTGTGTGTGTTTGTGTGTCTATGTGTGTGTGTGTGTGTGTATATAAGTTTGCGTGTGTGTGTGTGTGTGTGTGTGTGTGTGTGTGAATATATGTTTGTGTGTATGTGTGTGTATATATATATGTGTGTGTGTGTGTGTGAGTGATGTGTGTGTGTATATGTGTGTCTATGTGTATGTGTGAGTGAGTATATGTGCATGCGTGTGTGTATGTATATGTGTGTGAGTGTGTGTGTGTATGTGTGTCTGTGTGTGTGTGTGTGTGTGTGCGTGTGTGCGTGTTTGTGTGTTTGTGTATTTGTGTGTGAGTGTGTGTGTATGTGTGTATATAAGTGTGTGTGTACATATGTGTGAGTGTGTGTGTGTGTGTGTGTGTGTGTGAGTGTGTATATGTGTGTGTGTGTGTGTGTGTGTGTGTATATGTGTGTGTGTGTGTGTGTGTGTGTGTGAGTGTGTATATGTGTGTGTGTGTGTGTGTGTGTGTGTGTGTGTGTGTGTGTGTGTGTGTGTATATGTGTGTGTGTGTGTGTGTGTGTGTGTGTGTGTGTGTGTGTGTGTGTGAGTGTGTATATGTGTGTGTGTGTGTGTGTGTGTGTGTGTGTGTGTGTGTAGGTGTGTGTGTGTGTGTGTGTGTGTGTGTGTGTGTGTGTGTGTGTGTGTGTGTGTGTGTGTGAGTGTGTATATGTGTGTGTGTGTGTGTGTGTGTGTGTGTGTGTGTGTGTGTGTGTGTGTGTGTGTGTGTATATGTGTGTGTGTGTGTGTGTGTGTGTGTGTGTGTGTGTGTGTGTGTGTGTGTGAGTGTGTATATGTGTGTGTGTGTGTGTGTGTGTGTGTGTGTGTGTGTGTAGGTGTGTGTGAGTGTGTATATGTGTGTGTGTGTGTGTGTGTGTGTGTGTTATAGAGATCTGTATCTGTGTCTCAGGCATGAACTTGATCACAGCAGGATGTTTTGGCAGGATTTCAACAAACTCCATCTGAACCTGCAGTCAAACCCGCATCTGCTTCAGGACGAATCAACAGGAGGAGTGAGATTACAGTGTGTGTGGAGGAAAAGAGTTCATGTTGTCGTTTGCTTCTCACACAAACATAAATAGTTTCTGCTTAGTCAAGAATTACTTAATAAACTTAGTGAGGGAAAATCATCATAAACTATATAAAACTTCAATTTAGGCCTTTTTTGTAAGTAAAATAATCCCAATGTCTTGTTTAAGAATAAAACTGAACTCTTTAAAATGTTGTCATTATGTAAAACATGACATCAGAGTTGTTTAGTTGCTAAAACACGTCACTCACTCGTGTAAGTTTAGATAAAGGTAACTTAATATATTTGTGCAATTACGCGGTTTGACCCGCGAACACATACATGTCAACCAGACGAGTGTTTGTTTCACTGTGTTTGTGTGGTTTCAAATCTGGCCAGACGAATGTCATTTTGACTCTTTCTCTCGCTCTCAACATCTCTTTCTTTCTTCTTTTTCACATGTTCATCTTTCTTTAGTGTGTGATTTTGCTGTTTGAGTTCCAGCTCTTCTCTATATCAGTGTTTCTGAAACGCCTCCATCATGAGTTTTCTTCACAATTTTTCTCATTTAAATAATTAATGCGCAGAATAAAGGGGCGGGGCCTGCTTGAGTTAGTTAGTAGTGTGTTGAAACTGGCAGTTATGGTAAGGGGCGGGGCATTTCCCAAACACCAATCACAACACACTGCTCCAGCCGACCAATCAGAGCACATTGTGCTTTTCAGAAGGAGGGGCTTCATAGAGACAAGAACTAAACAGAGCGTTACTGACAGACTGGGAAGAGAGGAGCTGAACAATGGAGAATATGAGGAAAATAATCAACATTCAAGCAGGAAAGCCTGCTCTAGTTCGGCAGAGCCCTGCCCTCTGTGAGGGAATGTGGGCTCATTGTGTGACCCAGCTGTCCAAGTGTTTATTGATCAGTCAAAAGCCCCGAGGGTGGAGAAGGGCAGATCATAACAACCACCACCTGCCCTGCTGCCCCAACCCGGCCGGGACACGCGGTGTTAGTCTGGACACACCTCTGCATCAGCTGTGTTTGGACAGAAAGAGAGACCGAGAGCAAACTCAAACACTTTTATTACTCAGAGCCAAGATACTAAAGACTCGAAGAGATAGATGACTGCAGCAGCAAAGACACAAAAATGGTGACTAGTTTGTTGAGCCGTTGTCTAAAGACACTTTTCTACCCCTCTAAAGCATCTGAATTTGAACAAATTGCTTTTCGCATGATGAGTGTTTATGTGAAAGTTCCAAACAGTTTCTGGTCCCCATTGACTTCCACAGTATTTTTTGGTTACCGACATTCTTCAAAATATCTTCTTTTGTGTTCAGCAGAACAAAGAAACTCATGCAGGTTTGGAACAACTTGACGGAGAGTAAATGATGACACAATTTCCATTTTTGGGTAAACTATCCCTTTAATTAGACCGTATGTAGCCCCGCCCCTTTTCAGCGCTGCGCTCGTTGTCTTTTCCACAGCGATCTTACGGATTTCTGCTCGTTTTAGAATCTTAATGGTCTACTGGCATTTGTTAAGACATCTGCTTTAAACATTACAATGCTCATGATAACCTTAAGACATCAGTGGGTTAGTTAGAAGTTTTTGAAGCATCTAAAATACATTTTGGTCCAAAAATAACAAAAACTACGACTTTATTCAGCATTGTATTCTCTTCCAGAATCCGTTCCATTGAATTGATTCCATTGAATTGATTCCATTGAATTGATTCCATTGAATCCTTTCATCTGTCGGCGTTGGTAATGCACTTTTACGTCGCCGTGGTTGTTTTTGGCGATTAGGACATCCACGACATGCACACTTACACACCATTTTAAAAAATATAGCAATACCAAAATACAAACAATGTAGAATAGCTTGAATACAGCGTGCGTCTCCCTCAGACTGTAAACGAAGCTCGGGCGCACCGGATAACACGTCAGCAGCGTCTTACATCAGCAGCGTCACTGCGGAGTCGTGAACCACACTCCGGAGCAGAAGGGGGCGGTAATGCACCAATAAGCTGGATGCCAACCACCGTAAAACAGGAAAGAAGAAGAAGAAGAAGAAGCGGAGTTGTGAACCGGATTGACAACAGACCCGGAAGAGAAGACAATGCTGAATAAAAGTCGTAGTTTTTATTATTTTTGGACCAAAATGTATTTTCGATGCTTCAAAATGTCACGGATGTCCGAATCGCCAAAAACAACCACAGCGACGTAAAAGTGCATTACCAACGCCGACAGATGAAAGGATTCAATGGAATCAATTCAATGGAATCAGTTCAATGGAATCAATTCAATGGAATCAAATCAATGGAAAGGATTCCGGAAGAGAAGACAATGCTGAATAAAGTCGTAGTTTTTGTTATTTTTGGACCAAAATGTATTTTAGATGCTTCAAAAACTTCTAACTAACCCACTGATGTCACATGGACTACTTTGATGATGTTTTTATTCCCTTTCTGGACATGGACAGTATACCGTACATACTTTTCAATGGAGGGACAGAAAGCTGTCGGACTAAATCTAAAATATCTGAAACTGTGTTCCGAAGATGAATGTAGGTCTTACGGGTTTGAAACGACATGAGGGTGAGTCATTAATGACAGAATTTTCATTTTTTGGTGAACTAACCCTTTAATTAACTCTACAACCAGGGTTGGGCAAAAATACATCAAAATGTATTTTAAAGGTGCCCTAGAATCAAAATTTGAATTTATCTTGGAATAGTTGAATAACAAGAGTTCAGTACATGGAAATGACATAAAGTGAGTTTCAAACCCCATTGTTTCCTCCTTCTTATATAAATCTCATTTGTTTAAAAGACTTCCGGAAAACACACGGATCTCAACATAACACCGACTGTTACGTAACAGTCGGGATCATTAATATGTATGACCCCAATATTTTCATATATACCAGCCCATGTTCAAGGCATTACACAAGGAAAGGCAGTATTAACATCTGGATCTGTGCACAGACTAGGTAAGCAAGCAAGAACAACAGATGGAGCAATAATAACTGACATGATCCAGGATTACATGATATTTTTAGTGATATTTGTGAATTGTCTTTCTAAATGTTTCGTTAAAATGTTGCTAATGTACTGTTAAATGAGGTTAAAGTTACCATCGTTTCTTACTGTATTCACGGAGACAAGAGCCGTCGCTATTTTCATTTTTAAACACTTGCAGTCTGTATAATTCATAAACACAACTTCATTCTTTATAAATCTCTCCAACAGTGTAGCATTAGCCGTTAGCCACGGAGCATAGCCTCAAACTCATTCAGAATCAAACGTAAACATCAAAATAAATACTTTACTCACATAATTCGAAGCATGCATACAGCATGCATGACGAACATCTTGTAAAGATCCATTTGAGGGTTATATTGGCTGTGTTAACTTTGTAAATCCACTGTAATATAGTCGAGAGCTCGGGGGGCAGGGAGCACGTGAATTAAAGGGGCGGCGCGCTGAAAAAAACAGTGCATAGTTAATGATGCCCCAAAATAGGCAGTTAAAAAAATTAATTAAAAAAAATCTATGGGGTATTTTGAGCTGAAACTTCACAGACACATTCAGGGGACACCTTAGACTTATATTACATCTTGTGAAAAAGCATTCTTGGGCACCTTTAAAATAAAATACTTTAATATTAAGTTATATTAAAATACAGCAGCCACACCATGTATCAAAATAAACTACTCTATTTTTGTATTTTAAAAATACCAAAAAATACTTTTACAAGGGAGCATGACATTTCTTCACAAACCTTCCATCAACTGGCCTATGCGATCTATCTCTTCACCATTACACTGACTCAGCTGATTAACTAAACAATGTTTGATAGCAACAGCTTTTCTCTGCCCGAGTCAATCAATAAATCTGACATATGCAACCAGTTAAAGTCACAATATGTAGGATTTTTGGATTAAAATATCCAAAAACCACTAGAACAGTGTTATATATTTTGTTGACTTGTGTACTTACATTATCCCAAATGTTTTCAAGAATGTTTAAATCCAATGAAATATGCATTTTAACCAGGACACAGGCTGTGTCCGTGTGTCGCCTATCAATGACATCCTACCCGCGTTATATACTCGATTTCCGGTTTTATTTTGTAGAAACCATGGACCAAAGACGCATTATATTCCTCATCTGTCTAATAAAACATATATGCGCTGAGAAAGTGCACGGCACATATTTTACATATTCATGTAACCGTCGCTCTCAGCAGTGTGGGCGGAGTCAGATGTTCGATAACAGTATATCGCTGGTCTCATATTTCAAACTTCGTTTTACCCCTATATATATATATATATTAAGATGAGGTGTCGCTCATATTATTATGAATTGGAGAAAGTGCAATGCGCAATATGCCTGAATAAGTCCCGCCTTCTAAATAAGAGCCAATCGGCGACTGGTAAAGTCATTGCATCACTGCAGCTTCCATTAGAAGCTCTGGTTCCTATAGAAACAGTATGCGCGCTTCATAGAGACGCCACTAGGACTGTGCATGCATTAGCTTAATCCAGCCTGAGAGATGCCGTTTTTTGTCATGATTCGAGAGTTTAGAAACAAAATTTATGAGTCAGATTTCATTGGTGATTTCAAATATGAAATCTTTGGTGAACAGCTTTGGAGAATTTGCATTCTTTAAATTGTAATGTTTGACATGCATTCTTTGTAAAGCTGCTTTGAAATGACATGTATCGTGAAAAGCGCTATACAAACAAATGTGAATTTAATTGAATTGAATTTGATGTTTCCCCAATCAAAGAGATAGGAGCTGCACTTGAGGCGTTTCAAAGATGGCCGCCGAGTGAAATGACTTGTCTTAAAGGGACTTATTAGTATTATTAGCATGCATATTATTACTATAATATTGTCTGTTTATTAGTACTTTTAAAGCAGATATTAATGCCTTGTTCTGCATGATCATATTCCACATCCCTTAATCCTACACAATACCTCAACTTAACAACCTTACTAACTATTGATAAGCAGTAATTAGGAGTTTATTGAGGCAAAAGTCATAGTTAATAGTGACAGCTGGGCCCTAAACTAAAGTGTGACCCCCCCCAAAAAATTGCATAATTGATTATTAATTATTTGCATTTATTTGATTTCATTTAAATATTTAAAATGCATACAAATATTTAAATATATAAAAATGCATGTATAAGTCATTTCACACAATGCAACACTAACCATGTGCACTTGTTAAAACTGGACTGAACTTCACATGCATTTGTCCTGTGATGAGGAAAGAGAGATTTAATCACAAACAGATGTGACACTTAACTACAAAACTACAACATCTGTTAGACTGACGTCGACACATCTGAAACAAAAACTCTAGTGCATTTCCTCTCATTGCAAAGCTGTTTTTTCCACTGCATTAAATGACTAGAAAAAAACCCCCTGTTATATGAAGTCTCGTATAGAAGTTTTTTCCGGTGTAGTGAAATCATATGAAGTCTTTCTGTGTCAGTGTAAAATCATATGATAGAACCACAAACAGAGCTGTGGGAATTTCCCAACCACGTGTGTGAATACAGCACAGCAAGGCCAGACCAAAACAAACGCCACGATTGGCCAGAAGTCACATGATTGACCGTCTTAAAGGCATACGCACAGGATCTTCCTGAGAAATACTTATATTTACAGAATGCCAGGAATTCACACTTATTCTCAGTGGATGTGTAGCGTTCAATACAAAACGGTGCAATTCATCTACTTTCTCTTGAATTTAAAGTAAAATAAAGCATCCTTTATATAAAGGATATAAAAGCTTCTAAGTGGAATAATGTCAGTAAAGTAATTAAACAGGCACAAACGCATTACAATAGATGAGCTGCACATAAAAGCACAGCAGGACGGCTATTGTGACATCAATTAAGTGTCTATTTTAACACTGTTTGTCTAAAATAACACCTTCATGCCAGATGGCAAGTTACGCAATTATACAATTCATGAATAGAGGGTATGCATGTGACGTCACTGTCGACCGTTATGACTGCGGTCACGCCCACTGAGTGGCACAAAGACTGAGTGGCAGCATTGGTTTTCAGCGTGAATGCTGCGAAAAACACACAAAACACATCCAAAACGGGAAAGAGCTTTGCGACAGACTGCACAAATAGCTTTGACACAAAATCTAAGGTATATTTTTACAGACTGCTGAAAGCTACAGAAAAAATGGATCACTGCAATTCACAGAAACAGCTGGACTCCAGGCAAAGAAACATGTTTTGTGTCAAAATGTTGGATTTTGAGGTAAAATCATACCGTATATATATTGTATTGTAATATATTGTGTTGACAACTCATCAATTACATATTTACCATCTTATATTCTGCATAATTGGGTGTTTTTAAATAAACACTGACAAAAACTATACAAGTTTTAGGGCTGGACGATATATATAACATTGATATAATTGATCACTCAGATTTAAACCTACCTATATTGTAGTTAGGCCTATATATAATATTCACAGCAGATTTGCTTTATGTGTTTCCCTGCCGTCGAAATCAGGCACATATAAATGTCAGGAAACACGACTGCTGAATGCATGTCAATATCCATGGATATCTTTGACGTCATAAGGAACAATTTTGAGCCAAACCTTTAGAGTAATCATTTGTTTTACTCGCAGTTTCCACTATTAAAGGGTTAGTTCACCCAAAAAGGAAAATAATGTCATTAATTACTCACCCTCATGTCGTTCCACACCCGTAAGACCTTCATTCATCTTCAGAACACAAATTAAGATATTTTTGATGAAATCCGATGGCTCAGTGAGGCCTGAGCAATGACATTTCCTCTCTCAAGATCCATTAATGTACTAAAAACATATTTAAATCAGTTCATGTGAGTACAGTGGTTCAATATTAATATTATAAAGCCACGAGAATATTTCTGGTGCACCAAAAAAACAAAATAACGACTTATATAGTGATGGCCGATTTCAAAACACTGCTTCAGGAAGCTTCGGAGCGTTATGATTCAGTGTATCGAATCAGCGGTTTGGATCGTGTGCTAAATTGCTGAAATCACGTGACTTTGGCGCTCCGAACCGCTGATTCGACACGCTGAATCATAACGCTCCGAAGCTTCCTGAAGCAGTGTTTTGAAATCGGCCATCACTATATAAGTCGTTATTTTGTTTTTTTGGTGCACCAGAAATATTCTCGTGGCTTTATAATATTAATATTGAACCACTGTACTCACATGAACTGATTTAAATATGTTTTTAGTACATTAATGGATCTTGAGAGAGGAAATGTCATTGCTCAGGCCTCACTGAGCCATCGGATTTCATCAAAAATATCTTAATTTGTGTTCTGAAGATGAATGAAGGTCTTACGGATGTGGAACGACATGAGGGAGAGTAATTAATGACATTATTTTCATTTTCGTGTGAACTAACCCTTTAAATCCAGTCATGCAGCAGGATCTTTTGCCACTCAGTCCAGCTGAGGGAGCGCGTTCCGGCGGGAAAGTTACAGATTGAGGTTGTTCTTCTTGCTTTCTTATTTACAGAGGATGAAATAGTGTTAAGGTGCATTTTAAATTCTTTCAACAAAACAAGAAAAATTGGTTTGTTGTTAGTGAATTTACATTTATGGATATAGAATTTGCCAAGAAAATAAATTTTGTTTTTATTTGTTTTTTGTTTTTATTAGAATCAGAATCAAAAATAATATCTTTAAAAGTTACAGATATAAAGTGGTGGTCAGAATTATTGGCACCCTTGGTAAATATGATCAAAGATGACTGTAAAAATAAATCTGCATTGTTTATCCTTTTGATCTTTAATTCATAAAATTAGCAAAAATCTAACCTTTTATTGAAGGAAAAGAATTGAAAGTGGGGGGAAAATCACATTATGAAATAAATGTTTTTCTCCAAAACACGTTGGCCACAATTATTGGCACCCTTTTATTCAATAGTTTTTGCAACCTCCTTTTCCCAAGAAAACACCACAGTTTGGAGAACACCTGACCAGAGATCAGAGATCATTCCTTCATACAGAATCTCTCCAGATCCTGTTGGTGCTTCTTCTCTTCAGTTCAATCCACTCATTTTCTTTAGGTTTCAGGTCAGGGGACTGGGATGGCCATGGCAGAAGCTTCATTTTGTGCTCAGTGACCCATTTTTGTGCTGGTTTTGATGTTTGTTTTGGATCATTGTCCTGATGGAAGATCCAATCACGGCCCATTATAGGATTTCTAGCAGAAGTGGTCAGGTTTTGATTTATATCTGTTGGTATTTGATAGAATCCATGATACCATGTATCTGAACAAGATGTCCAGGGGCCTGATTCAATAAGGAGGTTCAACCAACTCTGAGTTAAAAGTGTGAATGAATTAGTTAACTAATTAATCATCACTAACACTTTAAAAAGGGGAGGAGACTGAAGGAAACTCTGGGTTTACCAAAGAAAACCTGCTCCTGACCAGGTTAGGTTCACAGAGTGTTACCATGGTAACTGACTCCTAAGTTACCTCTCTTTCAGAAACAGGCTTGACTTAACCTGCTTTCTCGGGTTTGACATGCCTCCCATTCTGAAATGGAAAACCCAGAATTTCCCTCATTTCAGGGTTAACATACTCAGAGTTTTCACTTAACCTCCTTTCTGAAACAGGCCCCAGGACCTCCAGCAGAAAAATAGGCCCACAAAATTAAAGATCCAGCAGTATATTTAACCGTGGACATGGGGCACTTTTTATCCATGTGTGCACCAAACCCATCTGGTGGGTTTGCTGCCAAGAAGCTCTTTTTTAGTTTCATCTGACCATAGAAGCTGGTCCAGTTTGAAGTTCGAGTCTTGTCTGACAACTGAATATGCTGGAGATTGTTTCTGGATGAGAGCAGAGGATTTTTCTTTAAACCCTCCCGAGTAACTTGTGGGGATGTAGGTGCTGTTTGATAATTTTTTTAGGCTTTTTGAGACTCAAGACTCAAATAATCTCTGCAATTCTCCAGCTGTGATCCTTGGAGAGTCTTTGGCCACTCAAACTTTCCTCCTCACTGCGCATTAGGACGATTTAGACACACATCCTCTTCCAGGCAGATTTGTAACATCTTTGGAACTTCTTAATTATTGCCCTGATGGTGGAAATGGGGATTTTCAATGCTTTAGCTATTTTCTTACAGCCACTTTCTATTTTGTGAAGCTCAGCAATCTTTTGCTGCACATCAGAACTATATTCTTTGTTTTTTCTCATTGTGATGAATGATTAAGGGAATTTGGCCTTTGTGTTTCCTCATGTTTATACTCCTGTGGAACAGGAAGTCATGGCTGGACAATTTCATGTTCATGATCCCCCTGGTGTGCTAAAAAAATATATAAATATGAATGGGAATATACTTCAGAGATATTTTACTCATAAAAAAATTCTAGGGGTGCCAATAATTGTGGCCAAAGTGTTTTGGAGAAAAACATTTATTTCATAATGTGATTTTCCCCCCACTTTCAATTCTTTTCCTGCAATGAAAGGTTAGATTTTTGCTCATTTTATGAATTAAAGATCAAAAGGATAAACAATGCAGATTTATTTTTACAGTCATCTTTGATCATATTTACCAAGGGTGCCAATAATTCTGACCACCACTGTATCTTGTTGGATATTAACTTTAATAAATATTTCAATATCTTTCCATAGTTGTTCAGTATAGAAACATGACCAAAATAGATTTCTGTGTGCACTTGGCAAGTGTATTGACATTTTGCCAATGTTGTGTTTAAAACAATCACGTCATTAGTGCCTCTGAATTTGAAGTAGAAACGTCATTAATGTGCTGCTGTCCCTTTTAGAGTGTGCGTGTGTTTACACACAGTGCGTGACGTCAGGAGGAGGCGGGGCCGCGCAGCTGGAACACGAGAGCGAGCTCAGCTCGCGCCGACAGCAGAATGAAGTGATCCGCCGGGGGACGCGCACTGTGAGAGCGCGTAACGTTATATTTCTAAACTTTGCGCGATTTTTTTTACGTGAACTTTTAACGGAGCTGGACGACAGGCAAACACACTGGTAAGACGTGTTTATGAAGTACTTTCTAACGAGGTACCATGGTACAGTGAGGGCAATAACACGGTATTTTCTGTTTTATTGTGTGTAAATACAGTTATTGTTGATTAAATTCGTGTTTATTTAGAGTATTTACTGTGAGTTGTCATTTATAAAGATTAGCTATGAAATCACTGAAGAAGTTGTTGTTGTTTTTGTGTGAACCGGTACATTGGCGGTGTCTCAAACCCTAGTGAGCTCCCTACATAGACAGCAGCATGTTTGTCCGCCTTCATAGTCACCGACTTTTAGAACTTCTGTGATGCTCACTAGGATTTGAGACACTCAAATCTCGGAGTTACTGATTATTATTAATAATGACAGTCTAAAGTGCTGCTATAAACACTCTTTATTGGTATTTGATGTCATTTCTAATGACTTTATGATGAGATAACAGTGATAATGACCACAGTGGTGTTGTTGAGTTGGACTACTGTAGTGCTCTTAAGATCATTATAAAATGCAAATGTGGATAATGATGGATAGAAGGACATCTAAACACGGCTTAAAGTGACTAATTTCTCCTGTACTTTGGTTTGTTGTTGTTTAGTTATTGAATCTAGTCATAGTGTGTGTGTGTGTGTGTGTGTGTGTGTGTGTGTGTGTGTGTTTTCTCACTGGGTCAGTAGTGCTACAGAAGCTCTATGGGAGGCGACTGACAAATCACTAGGTTTATTGGCCAACTTTGATTGCTCTAATGAAAAAATGACTTAAAACATGCAGTAAATACAATATAATAAACATAAAGTACAGTAAAAATGCAATATGCATCATTGAAGACACTCTGAACAAATGCAACTAAACATGCTGTGAGGGTATTTTGAAGATATTTACATTATCAAAGAGCATTTTTACATTTTATCATATCCAGAAAGCATACTTTTTATTAGTGGTTTGGTGTTAAGTTGACGTGGGTTTAATTTTGGTAGCTTTGATGATTGAACAGGGCTGATTTTGGACGGATCCTGCGCTCATGAATGACTGTCGAGTGTGTGTGTGTGTGTGTGTTTTCTCACTGGGTCAGTAGTGCTACAGATCTCTATGGGAGGCGACTGACAAATCACTATGTTTATTGGCCAACTTTCATTGCTCTAATGAAAAAAAAATGACTTAAAACATGCAGTAAATAAGTATAGTACAGTAAATATGCAATATGCATCATTGAAGACACTCAAAACAAATGCAACTAAAAGTGCTGTGATGATATTTTAAAGATATTTACATTATTGAACAGCAATTTTATATTTCATCATATCCAGAAAGCATGCTTTTTGTTAGTGGTTTGGTGTTAAGTTGACGTGGGTTTAATTTTGGTAGCTTTGATGATTGAACAGGGCTGATTTTGGACTGATCCTGCGCTCATGAATGACTGTCGTGTGTGTGTGTGTGTGTGTGTGTTCACAGCGGTAGAGGGAGCTGCATGTTTCTCTGCTTTTGCAGCGTCATTTTTACACTCA